>NC_051231.1:3180000-3255000 GCF_015220715.1 Pygocentrus nattereri | reverse complement strand
AAGTGTTTTTTATTACACAAACAGGAAAGTTTGCAAGTGTACGGAATACTGTGCTCTTACGTTACTTAACTACAGTGGCTGTGTTTACATACATTGCCAATCCGATTGAATACAATCGGATTACAGATTCAGACTGAGGTGTTTATGCTCACTCTGCTCAACAATCTGATTAAAATCTTTGTTTACATGCTCGCTACAAGTAATCCAATGCAAGATTACACGCATGTATGGAGCAGCGCTGTGAGTAAACGTTACCATGACAGCGAACATCACGTGAGTTTCCAGTTGGTGTGAGATGAGCAGCAGTGAGCAGTGCTTGTGTTTTTAATGGCTTTTAACTGATGTCAGGCTCAGAAAAACGTCCTTCAAATGCACTTATAAAGGAAGACGTCGTGCTCTGAAACACATAAGCTGGACGTCCGTCCCACCGCCGTCTTTTAAAGCTCAGAGTATAAACTTATATAACGGTATAAACCTTTCACGACGCACATGCACAGAATGTTCTTACACCTTCCGATTGGAGTGTAATCGGATTCAGGCGTTTACACTGCTATTATTCTTCTATTTAACTGATTATTTAGAGGTTTACCCACCTCGTTCAATCGGAGAGAAATTGTATTCCGATTGGCCTCAAGATTAGTCTATTCCGATTGAGCTATTAGTCGTATTATTAACAGATTATCAGGCTGCATGTAAACGTGGCGTGTTGAATAAACCCTCTGCAGTATTTAATGAATTAATACAGTTTTGAATAAGTCCCCTTTTCATTTATGTTCATACACACTAGAGAAAGCTTCAACCCCCTGGATCTGGTACTGTATGTGTTAATTAAAAACTGCAGATTCTGCTGTTAATTCCCAATTGCAAAAATAAAAGTCCGTGATTGCGCGAATTATATACAGTTACTAACAAAACTATCGGTCCTGAACTTACCTTTGTAAAAATACTGACAATTTGGGGTAGGATAATTTAACCGTGTCAGCGCTGAACCCCCTTTAATCACCGTTATTTTGAGGAACTCTTATTTTGAAAAGCACAACCGTTAGCAGCCATGCTAGCCGGCAATATCAACAGTTAACGCTGTGAGGCTACAAGCGAATGAAAATCACATTTCTGTTATTTTGTAAGAGCTGGCGAAGGCGTTAAGTCGGCGGGGTTCCTCGCTAGTGTTTGTACTAATTTGTTATCTCGGGTTTGTTCGCTCAGCTTCTCAGGGCGAACTTATAAACGGGCGTAGGTTAGCTTGTTAGCCAGTCGTGCTAGCCGCTCCAGCTTAGCCGCAGCGGCTCGGCTCCGAGTCCTGGTCACTGGTTTTATTCAGACTTTTTATTTTATTTATTTATTTTTTTTAGATTCTATTTTCATTTATTTATTTGGACATGAAGCTGGTCAGCGGTCTCAGACTCTTTGCGTTTTCTGTGCAAACATATTTGCCTCGAAGAGCCCCCAGATACAGCAGCCGCTGCTCCGCTTCTTCTGAGGACACCGGCGAGAAGAGAGAGAAACGAGCGAGGAGATTCGAGTCCAGACTGTCTTCTGGTCCGGACCTTCGCGACTTCATCAGGGCGTCTTCCAACAAAACGCCGCCTGAAGAGCCACAGACTGGGCGTGAAGAGCCGTGTCTGCCCCGCGTCTCCGCGGCGAATGTGCGGAGAGGTTTGTGTTGCCTGAATTTAAAGCTTTTTGACTGCTTGTTGATTTTATAAGTGGCAGTAAGTTTACACCTCCTATACACTACGGAGCCCCGCTGGTGACATCCTGTATAAGTAAAATAATGCGTGGCCACGATTTAGTAAGGCGTGGGAATGAGATCGTGGCCACGCATTAGGATCTCGTTCCCATGCTTTACTAAGTCATGGCCACGACTTATTAACGTGTGGTCATGAGACCCTAATGCGTGGCCACGACTTAGTAAGGCGTGGGAACGAGATGATTAATTCGTGGCCACAATCTCGCTCCCACGCTTTACTAAGTCTTGGCCACGAGTTAATCATCTCATTCCCATGCCTTATTAACGTGTGGTCATGAGATCCTAATGTGTGGCCATGACTTAGTAAGGCGTGGGAATGAGATGATTATTTTAACCATATTTTAACCTCTTAAACTCCTCGGGACCATCGGTGGTCTCAAAACGCACTCGGTCATGTTCTTCATAACGTTCATATTCCATAAGCTCCATTCAGAAGCTGGACGTCGTGTGAGGCTGTAGCTCTTCTCTCCAGTCTAATAGACGATGACGTCATTTTAAACCCTTATAATAAAAGAAGCTGAACTCAGTTTGTTTTTCTACTGAAAGTCGACCCGTTTTTCCCCAAATCTGGGCTCTAAACTATAAACAGACGGCGTCTCTTCAGTGATCTGCTCTGGAAACATCACTTTTAGAGAACAACACAAAGAGCGGCGGAGATTTTTGGCTGTCAGCAGTGAATGAAGCGTGTAGTGATATGTGGAGATCATAAAACACACGTTCTGTTCATCTGAGGAGCTTTTGCCAAAAATAATAAATAAATAAAATGAAAAATGACATTTATTTCATGCAGTTACTGAATAATTCGCCTTATGATTTGGTCACAAATTCAGATGGACAAACCAAAATACACCCTGGAGAATAAGGTTAAACTTGCATAAAATATATTTGCAGAAAAAATGTTTTATTTAACATATTTAAATTTATCTAGAGGAGGTGTTCACTTATTTTCACTTAGAAAATCAACAGAACATGGGGCAGTCATGGGCTGGAGGTCAGGGAACCAGAAAGGGTGACCAGAAAGTCGCCGGTTTGATCCCCTTGACTGACAGTCCATGACTGAGGTGTCCTTGAGCAAGACACCTCACCCCCAACTGCTCCCTGGGTGCTGTGGATAGGGCTGCCCACCGCTCTGGGCAAGTGTGCTCACTGCCCCCTAGTGTGTGTGCATTCACTAGTGTGTATGTGGTTTGCAGCTGAGTGGTGAGCAGCCCTATCCACGGCTTCCAGAGAGCAATTGGGGGTTAGGTGTCTCGCTCAAGGACACCTCAGTCATGGACTGTCGGCCGAGGGGATCGAACCGGCAACCTTCCGGTCACAGGGCCAGTTCCCTGACCTCCAGCCCCTTTGTCTGCAAGCATTCGGTTAAACCTTTAACAGTACTTAATAGGACAAGCTCAAGCTCAGTCAACTGAAGTTCTTGATTTAAAATATTACGTGTATAAGGAGATTAAAAGCATTTCTCCAGTTCTCGTTTCACTCGTTACTGTGAAAAATACTCTTGAGTGCAAACGGCCGCACTTGCGCTTCACTCAGACTAACAAGTAATTTGCTTAAGTAATGCTTAACCAGTGGACGTGTGTTCGTATCTATGTCCGTTTTAATGTTCTCATCATCTCTTATAGTGTACTTTGAAACTTACGGCTGTCAGATGAACGTGAACGACACTGAAATTGCCTGGTCCGTTCTGCAGAAGGGAGGATATCTGAGGACGTCTGAACTCTCAGAGGTGAGTCTTTGCCCCTTCTTGTATTTTAAAGCACTGCCTTCATGTGAATGCCTTCACCTTCATCCTTCTCAAACTTCTCCCACAGGCAGACGTGGTGCTTCTCGTCACGTGTTCCGTAAGGTTGGTTCTTGTGCTATAAACCGTAAATTCATAATGCCTTACATATTTGGTTGGATGTTTGGATTCAATGCCGTTGTCTCTTTTTATGCAGGGAAAAGGCAGAGCAGACCATCTGGAACCGACTCAAACAGCTCACAGCTCTTAAGAAGAAGCGCCTAAAGGCCAACAGTCACTTGAAGATAGGAATCCTAGGTCATTTTTGTGTTTTACGCTCTTCAACCTGCTTCAAATGGGGGCAGTCGTGGGCAGGAGGTTAGGGATCTGGCCCTGTGACCGGAAGGTTGCCGGTTCGATCCCCAGGGCCGACAGTCCATGACTGAGGTGTCCTTGAGCAAGACACCTAACCCCCAACTGCTCCCCGGGCGCCGTGGATAGGGCTGCCCACCGCTCCGGGCAAGTGTGCTCACTGCCCCCTAGTGTGTGTGTGTTCACTAGTGTGTGTGGTGTTTCACTTCACGTATGGGTTAAATGCGGAGGTGGAATTTCCCCGTTTGTGGGATCAAAAAAGTATCTCTTAACTTACTTACAAATGTGCGTTTCGGCCTGGCGTTTGTACATTTCTGCCCTCTTCTAGGCTAGAGGTGGGCAATATGGCAAAAATATAATATTGCACTACTTTTTAAAACTGAAATATATCAGTAGAGAAGACAACCTAAGGCCTTGTTTTCAGGGGTACCCCAGTACAAAAATGAATCCACAAATACAAAAAGTCTTTGGCACTTAAGCAGATTCGCCTACGTCACTAGAATAGATGCAGATAAACATTAATACAGTAAAAAGTAGTCTTAAAAAAGTCTTATTATGTAAAAAAAAGGGTTGATATATTGAGCTGGTTTGGTTCATGATGTCTCCTGAATGCCCCCAGCGTTGTACAGATTTGTTCAAATCAGTGACCAGCACACTTGATTTAATGTAAGAAAGCACTAATTATCCAAACTAGGAGCTTGTTAAACAAACATATTGAAATTTGAAGTCACTATTTATTGTAATAAAATTTTATATTTTTATTACATTATTAATTTTAAGTTTATATTTATTCTAAGATCAGTATTTTTCTGTGTAGTAAAATGAACTCTTACTGCCTAAATATATATATATATATATATATATATATATATATATATATATATATATATATATTTTATATAATGTTTTATTGGGTGTGTGTGGTCAAATTGACAAATAAGTAAACACATCCTCTACAGATAACACACTTCTGCACATTTAATTAATATACAATTATTGTTTATTTGCTGAATTAAACTTATTGAGGGGGAAAAATGGTCACACAAGCTTTTTGTGCTAAGTAGTTGAGGCTTAACCAGCTGGCCAAGAGATTTTTTTTAATTAAAATATTTAAATTGGACATTTAAATACGGATCACAATGGAAAGTAGAATATCCATCTTCAGTTATAAATCTAAATGCACTACAGTTTCTTTATGACAATTTATTATCTAACCATCTTCCAAGGTTTTTGTATTGCAGTGTCAAGTGTTTCACTTGACAGGGTCTTAATATGCACTTCTGTACATACATATACAAAATATAAGGGATGTAGAAAAGACCCTAAACCTGGTCTTGGATCCATTAAGAACTAATTTAAGATCTTCTGATGAGTATTGGATGATGCTCAATGCTCTTTACTGTGAAGATTTATTACGGCTGATTCCACAGAGGAAGCACAAGTAGGACAGGTATATCATCAGTATCTTAGTCATTCAGATGATCGTCAGCGTTATTTATATATGAAGTAAATAATAAAGGAGCTGAAATAATGCAGGACATCATGATACACAATGCTTATCATTATATTTCGTTTTGATGAAACTGTACTATAAGTTGTTTTATTCAACAGCAAGAAAAAATCATTTAGATAAATAAAATATCAATAAGAATATAAATCATATAATAATATAAGAATATAAAAATCCTTGTTAATTTGTCATTTTAATAGTGTTTGAAACCTGCTGTATGCTCAGGAAAGCATACTGTGATCTTTCCTTATAAGAATGACATATCAATGTATTGTCCATCTGTGCTCTAGGTTGCATGGCAGAGAGGCTGAAGACGGAGTTGTTGGAGAAGGAGAAGCTGGTGGATGTCGTTGCAGGGCCAGATGCCTACAGAGATTTGCCCAGGCTGCTGACTCTCGCCCACGGAGGACAGAGGGCCAGCAACGTCCTGCTTTCTCTTGAAGAAACCTACGCTGACGTCATTCCCATCCACAGTACGGGCCACAGTGCTTTTGTGTAAGTGCCTCACATCTTAAAGGATTTCAATCAAGGCTCTGTATGTTGTTTGTTAATTGTTATTGTAGTATCTGATTGCTGCCAGTCCGGTTTGAATACATTCTGATTACAGATTAAGACCGAGGTGTTTATATTCTCAGTCTACTCAACAATCTGATGGAAAATCTCAGTTTACATGCAAACTACAAGTAATCTAATCCAAAATGATGTGTAAACGTAGAAAACCGCTTAGTGTAGATGTTACCAAGACAACCAGCATCACGTGAGTCCAGTCAGAGTGAGATGAGCAGCAGTGAGCAGTGCTTGTTTTCCGTCCCACCGCCGTCTTTTAAAGATCAGAGCATGAACTTCGTCTCCTCTGCAGACCAGTTTCTGCTCCACCATGTTGAACGGTATAAATTCTCACTGTGACGCGACGCACATGCAGAACGGATTTAAACTTTCCGATAGGGAATGTAATCGGATACAGGCGTTTACACGGATATTATTCTTCTGTTTAACGGATTATTTAGAGGAATACCCACCTCGTTCAATCGGAAAGATATTGTGTTCCGAATGGCCTCAATCTGACTAGTTTAGTGTTTACATAGATGTATTCTATTCCAATGGAGCTATTAATCGGATTATTAACGGATTATTAGGTTGCATGTAAACGTGGCTACAGACCGAAACAAAACAAAACAAGTCAAAAGCAAGAAACAAACAAAGGTCACTCTCCCATTTATACAGACTGCACTATGTAGACATGGGTCCTGAAATGCCTGATCCAAAACTTTCTTAGAAATCACTTATCAGTCTACTTTGTCTGGTTACTAGCTGAGACATTACAAAGACTTTCGTGTATTGAGGATGAAAGTGATATAAGGCTTCAAAGGCACTGTCTTTGTATTTCACTGATTCTTCATGCTGTTTGATGTTCCACTTCAAACAATAAGTCTGTGTCAATCTCCCATCTCATGTTACTGATGCAAACTCCTTTACAGTCCTTAATGCGATTGCAGTCCTCATGGCGGCTCTGTATTTGACTGTATTTTGTCCCTCTGTGTTTACCGTAGGTCTATCATGCGAGGCTGTGACAACATGTGCAGCTTCTGCGTTGTGCCGTTTACTCGGGGGAGAGAGAGAAGCAGACCCCTGTCCTCCATACTGGAAGAAGTCCGCATGCTGTCTGACCAGGTATCTCACTTCGACGGTCCATCCCACCTCCTTAAAGATAAGATAAGATGATAAGATGAGATGCCTTAATAAATAGATACAGAGGTGGAGTGGAACACTGGAACAGTGTATTGTGTCCTATGAAGTCAGTGCCAGTAAAGAGCTGTGGTGGTGTTCATTCGGTTCTACTGAGCCCAGTGTTCTATAGAAAGTCCTAGTCAGTGTGTTTGGAAGTGTTCAGTTCCCGTACGGCTCTGGGGTAAAAGCTGTTTTTAAGTCTGGTTGTCAGGGATGGGATGGACCTAAAGCGTTTACCAGAGGGCAGCAGGTCGAACAGATGATGTCCCGGGTGAAATGTGTCCTTCAGGATGTTGGGCAGCCGATGATCTTCTGGGCCGTGTTTATGACCCCCTGCATTGCTCTCCTTTGTGCCACTGAGCAGCTGCTGTACCACGTTGAGATGCAGTATGTCAGCACACTCTCAATGGTGGAGTGGTAGTAGAACACCAGCAGCTTCTCCTGAAGGTTGTTTTTCCTGAGAATTCTCAGGAAGTAGAGTCTCTGCTGTGCCTTCTTGAACTTGACTGGTGTTGGTGGCCCAGGAGAGATCTTCAGAGATGTGTGTGCCAAGGAATCTGAAGGAAGGGACTCTTTCAACACAGTCCCCATTGATGTACAGTGGTGTGGGGACTGCTCCTTTCCGCCGGAAGTCTATAATGAGTTCTTTTGTTTTTGAGGAGTTCAGGGTGCGGTTATTTCCTGAACACCACTCAGCCAGTCCCTGGACTTCATCCCTGTAAGCGGTCTCGTCCCCTCAAGAGATAAGTCCAGCCAGTGCCGTGTCAACTGCAAACCTTACTATGGTGTTGGAGGAGTGGGTGGGGACACAGTCAAAGGTGTACAGAGTATAGAGAAGCGGGCTAAGCACGCACCCCTGTGGTACTCCAGTGCTGAGTTTGAGGGTGGAGGAATGATGGAGACCCAATCTTATAGACTGGGTGCGGTCGGACAGGAAGTCTTTGATCCAGAGGCAGGTGGGTTGTGAAAGTCCCAAGTCTGTGAGTTTGGTCACCACTCTGTGGGGGATTGTGTTAGGCCTGTACTCTGTAACATTAGCCATGTTTACATGCAGCCTAATAATCCGTTAATAATCTGACAAATAGTCAAGAATTGAATACGTCCATGAATAGTCTAGTTCGATTGAGACCATTCGGAATACGATTTCTATCTGATTGATTGAGGTGGGTAATCCTGTAAATAATCCGTTAAATAGAAGAATAATATCTGTGTAAACGCCTGTATCCGATTACATTCCCTATCGGAAAGTTTAAGTCCGTTCTGCATGAGCGTCGCGTCACAGTGAGAGTTTATACCGTTCAACACGGCGGAGCAGAAACTGGTCTGCAGAGGAGACGAAGTTCATGCTCTGATCTTTAAAAGACGGCGGCGGGACGGACGTCCAGCTTATGCGTCTCAGAACACGACGTCTTCCTCTCGGCCTTCTTTAATAAGGACGTGTGAAGGACGTTTTCCTGAGTCTGACGTCATTTTAAAGCAGAAAAACAAGCACTGCTCACTGCTGCTCATCTCACTCTGACTGAACCTCACCTGATGTTTGCTGTCATGGTAACGTTTACCAAACTATTTTGTTAAATAGGGTGAGCATATAAACATCTCAGTCTTAATTTATAATCGGAATGTAATCAATCGGATTGGCAAAAATCCTTGCATGTTAACACAGCCATTGTTTTGGAATTCTTCTGCTTTCTGCTTTTTCCCCCTTGAAGCCCACTTATAATTTGTGAGGGTTTATGTACCATAAACAGTCGTAATTTATTTCTGCTTTACCGTTTGTCGACTCCTCTTTATCATGTAGAATTTCACAGGCTGTTTTTGTCAGTGTGTCTTCAGATTTGATGTAGGTAGGTTGTGATTGGCTGCCCTGTATTGTGCCTCATTCAGGAGAGTCTGGCTGCAGACATGCACTCTCAGACAGATGCACTCAGTGGCATCACATGCACATGCACTCTCTGCCACGACGGCAGAAGCAGCCCAACGGCACTTTAACATTTGGCTCCTGCTGCTTAGCGACATCATCACTTAATCAATTTTCTGTCCATAACTAACTAGAGAATTCCTTTTAATGTACCTCCCTGTTGAAAAAAAGCTATAGAACCCATTAAAACTGTCCGTTGGTTACTGGTGGTGTTCTTACTAAAGGTATTCTGTGTTTTCCTGATTGATATCATATTATAAAGGGTTCAAATAATTTAATCAGGTGTTTTGGTACTGATTCCAGATCTGGCAACCATCAAGCCAATTCCCAATAGGAAGCTAAACCATCAGGTTTTATTCCTAACGGCTCTGATCGTCCTCAGCTTGGCTTTCGTGAGTTTCAGTCATAGCCTGTTTTTTTCTGTGAATAAACTCGACGATCATGTCTTATCATCATGGTAGGTTTTATAGGTGTCGTTTATTGTATATTTAATTACTTTATTTTCATTATGATGTTAATATACACCGATCAGGCATAACATTCTGACCACCTCCTCGTTTCTACGCTCATTGTCCACTTTATCAGCTCCACTTACTGTATAGCTGCACTCTGTAGTTCTACAGTTACAGACTGTAGTCCATCTGTTTCTCTGATACTGTTTCTGTTACCCTGTTCTTCAGTGGTCATTCTCAGCACCGCAGCTACACTGACTTGGTGGTGTATTAGTATGTGTTGTGCTGGTATGAGTGGATCAGACACAGCAGTTTTATTTTGCTATTGTGGGGGCCCTTTATCTTTTCTGAAACTTGGCCAAATCCAACTCTAATCATGTGAAATTGGTTTGGTTACAGGGTGTGAAGGAGGTGACTCTGCTGGGGCAGAACGTGAACAGCTACAGGGACATTTCGGAGGCGCAGTTCAGCATCTCTGAGGCCGGTTTGCGCCTCAGTCGAGGCTTCAGCACCATGTACCGTGCCAAGCAGGGCGGGCTGCGATTCGCCGAACTTCTGGACCGCGTCTCCCTCATAGACCCTGACATGAGGATACGCTTCACCTCCCCACATCCCAAAGACTTTCCAGATGAGGTATATGACAAAAAAAATTGTACTGCTCTGTTGGGTCATCAGACATGCTGAAAAATAATGTTTTATTTTAAAATTAATTTTATCTATGCTTAACCAGGGTAATCACATTGAGATTAAAAATCTTTTACAAGTGATATGCCATATTCAGTCTGTACTATCGGAACATCCAGCTGAATACAACTATTAGAACGTAAATTGTACTGAGACTTGTTGAAAAGAATGCAGACAAATATGAAGGAAGCTGACCAATAATCGCTTTATATGCAAAAAAAATTCCAAGAAATTTGTCTTTGCACTGAAAGTGGAGGCCAGCCAGTCATTTCAACCGAGTTCACAGTGATGAGCTGAATATCTAGCGCCTGTTATAAATCTTAATGCAGAATGATAAACAGTGCAGTGTTGTCTTTGAAGTATACCTATAAAATATCACCATAATCTAAAATAGGTAAAAAGGTCGTTTCAGCTTGTTTTTGTCATGCCTGTTGGGTAAAGCGAAAGCTGTTCTTAAAATAAAATCCCAACTTTAAATTGAACTTCATTTGTTAAACATGCAGTTTAAAAGACGGTATCATCTGACATAAAGCCCAAGTATTTACACCGATCAGGCATGACGTTCTGACCACCTCCTCGTTTCTACGCTCACTGTCCACTTTATCAGCTCCACTTACTGTATAGCTGCACTCTGTAGTTCTACAGTTACAGACTGTAGTCCATCTGTTTCTCTGATGCTCTGTTACCCTGTTCTTCAGTGGTCAGGACCCCCATGGACCCTCACAGAGCAGGTACTATTTGGGTGGTGGGTCATTCTCCAGCGTGGAGGTCCTGACCACTGAAGAACAGGGTAACAGAGTATCAGAGAAACAGATGGACTACAGTCTGTAACTGTAGAACTACAGAGTGCAGCTATACAGTAAGTGGAGCTGATAAGATGGACTATGAGCGTAGAAACGAGGAGGTGGTCCGAATGTTATGCCTGATTGATGTATAAGATGAAACTAATTCTATTGGTCTGTCCAGCAGTGTGTAAATTTTGTGTAAATTTTGTTGCTTTATGCTGTGCTGGTCCAATAAGTGGTGTGTGTGTGTGTGTGTGTGTGTGTGTGTGTGTGTGTGTGTTCCCTGAAGGTGTTACACTTGATCCAAGAAAGGAAGAATATCTGCAAGCAGATCCACCTGCCAGCTCAGAGTGGCAGCAGTCGGGTTTTACAAACAATGAGACGTGGGTGAGACGCAACATCACGATATTATAGCTAATCACAGAACCAGTGAAGTGTGTCTAGATTAATTTCATCTGTTAGCTTTAATCCATCTTACTCTGCGTTGTTTTCATAGGTACACCAGGGAAGCGTATCTTGAGTTGGTGGAAAACATTCGCAAGATAATACCAGGTCTCATGTCATTATCAACTGTTCAGAATATAAGGCAGTAATCGAATGAAGGGGTGTGTTCAAAGAATATATGACTGTTACTTTCAGGGGTCAGTCTGAGCAGTGACTTCATCACAGGCTTCTGTGGAGAGACGGAGGAGGACCACCATCAGACCCTGTCTCTTCTCAGGGAAGTAGGCTACAACATAGGATTCCTGTTTGCCTACAGTATGAGGAAGGTGAGCTTAACATTCAGAGAGTGTGAGAGTAAAAAGTACACCTTATTGAGCGTACTCAAGAAGCCTGCTCTATCTCCTACGACCAAATCACAGCCGTGATGTTATTGGTGATAACTCCCTCCTCGAGTGCTCTACTGCTTTAATACAGCAGGTAAATAAATACAGTAAGAAATGAATAAACTGGCCGTGAACGCGGCTTTAATATGTTTTAATGTTCAACTCCTTCCTCTTAATTACAGCTCCTTAACGAGCAGCTCGTTGCTACGTCAGAGTAACGAGCTCCGCCCACTCGCTGCTCAGCCGGCAGTTCGTTCTCCAGCTCCTTACACTAAATTCCCAAACTGTCGTCTCCACTGAGCAGCTTTTCTGTTTTTATTGCGTCAGTTTTCCGGCTCAGTCTGATTTGGCCCGACTCTGAAGATCAGACACGTCTGGCGAATGGTGTTGGGTTCATTTCTGGCTGATTCCAGGTTGTTCAGCTGTTCTTCTTCTGTCACAGCTGCCGACTGAAAAGCTGCTCAGTGGAGATGACAGTTTGGGAATTTAGTGTCGTCTCGTCTTCAGAGTCGGACCAAATCGGCTGTCGGTCAGATGTGATCTTAACAGTGTAAGGAGTAAGAAGTAAAAATTTGTTGCTTAAAATTTGTCTCAGAGGAGTGATTGGAGGAGTTTGTGAAAAACCTGTGATGTTATGGTGAAATATCAGCACAACTAGAATGCTTCTCAACCAATCATCTTGCGTGGCCGGAGCTGTGGTATAATAGTGGATATTCCATGAAGGACGATCAGTAACAAAAGTGACTCCTATGCATGGATGAAAAAAGTGGACGTGACCCATGAACAGAAATTACATTACATTAGAAAATCAGGAGCACTATATAATCCCCTAATCGCTGCTCACTAATCCCTGTACTGGAAATAAGGGAAATATATAGAAAAGTATTATAGTGAACTGATGTGGTTCCCGAATCACGATTCCCTTGGGGTTTCAGGCATGGCCATCCTCTGGTGTATAAGATGAATCTGCTGAGTGTTTTGCTTTCTGAGGGCTTTAAAGGTTGCTGTGTGTGCAGCTGGTGTTGCTTTGCTTTGGGATCATAATGTCTGATTTTGCTTTCATCAGAAAACACATGCGTACCACCGTCTCCAGGACGACGTCCCCGCTGAGGTGAAGCAGAGACGTCTGGAAGAGCTTATCTCGGTGTTCAGAGAGGAGGCAGCTAAGGTGAACGCCACGCTCATCGGCAGTACACAGCTCGTCCTAGTGGAAGGAGTGAGTATCACAGTGTGAGGGGAATACTTCATCTTAAGATGGTGATGAGTGATCGCAGTAGGTGCCAGTTCATTTATTTGCATAATGCTAATCAGGACTTACTAGCTTTCATTCATTATTAACAATGGTAGCATTTTTCTGTTACTTAAAGGGGAACTCCACTGATTTTGTAAAATTGTTCATCATTCAGTGGTTTAGATGGGAACAAAATCGTTCAGAGTGGTTTGGTGTGAACCAGACGTCTGACGCGTTTAGTGGCTCCTTGAAGTTACATCTTGATAAGTTATTACATAAAATGGTTATGAGTGCATGGCTTGATGCCTGAGACATTGTTTTGTGATAGTTTTGTTATTAAGTTTTGGACTAAAATGTATTTTTAATATAAACTATTATTCCAGGATTAGTTCTGAGCTTCCTCTAAAAACCGAGAGAGAGAGAGAAAGAGAGAGAGAGACAGACAGAAAGAGAGAGAGACAGACAGAAGGAGAGAGAAAGAGAGAGAGAGAGAGAGAGAGACAGACAGAAAGAGAGAGAGAGACAGACAGAAAGAGAGAGAGAGAGAGACAGACAGACAGAGAGAGAGAGAGAGACAGAAAGAGAGAGAGAGAAAGAAAGAGACAGAGAGAGAGACAGACAGAAAGAGAGAGAGAGAGGGAGACAGAAAGTCAGAGAGAGAGAGACAGAAAGTCAGAGAGAGAGAGACAGACAGAAAGAGAGAGAGAGAGGGAGACAGAGAGAGAGAGACAGACAGAAAGAGAGAGAGAGACAGACAGAAAGAGAGAGAGAGAGAGACAGACAGACAGAGAGAGAGAGAGACAGAAAGAGAGAGAGAGAAAGAAAGAGACAGAGAGAGAGAGACAGACAGAAAGAGAGAGAGAGAGGGAGACAGAAAGTCAGAGAGAGAGAGACAGAAAGTCAGAGAGAGAGAGACAGACAGAAAGAGAGAGAGAGAGGGAGACAGAGAGAGAGAGAGACAGAGCGATGTTGTAAGTGTTGGTCTTAGTAACGAACTACTTGCTACTCTGCTTACCAGTTTATGAGGTCGGATGTGGCGATAAGGGAAGTTGATGGGTTTTATATTTTTTCGTGGCCCGTTTTCGACGCTCTATTCTGAGCTAACGGGTAACAGTGATGCGTCTTCGGCGTCCAGTGACGACTAGTTTATTTGTCATGAATGTTTCTTATCTTGATTCCAGTTTCTGCTGGAGTGAATCTGCTGGTGTGTAAATCTGCGGCTCTGCAGTCAGACCGTCCCCCCAAAGGCCTGCAGGGCGGAGAGGTCCATGCAGGCGTTGTAAGGAAAAAATAGAACTCAAAGAAACGTATTTTTTCGATTTAGCACTATTTTACCATCATCAGTGTGACGGACCAAAACTTACAAAACACGTAGGTTCACCGGTCACATTGGACAGCAGATAAAATTGTGATATTTGTGGTGCAGACATACGGACGTCTGGTTCCTAGGACTACAATAGTGACTGTACATTTTTGTGGAAAAGCGCTTTTCACACTGAACTTCTCTGCTCTACATTAATTAATTTGACAAGATCGATGCAGTTCCCCCTGAACACTAACGCGTTGTGGTAATCTGAAATAAAACTGTGTTACTGTCTGCTGGTACTCTTGGAGTTGCTTATTGAAGTCTTTGCACTCTAATGTTAGAAAAGTTTGATGTCCGTTTTTACTTAAGTGTTTCTGTGCATTGCAGGAGAGTAAACGGTCATCTCAGGAGCTTTGTGGTCGGAATGATGGGAACTTGAAGGTGATTTTCCCCAAAAAGGATTTGCCCTCTCAGACTACAGTCACTAGTATGGTCCCTATTGAAGCTGGAGACTATGTACTAGTGAAGGTAAGTGCTTATCTTTATAGGATTAGGATTGTCATCAATACTCATTTAAAAAATGGATCATTGTTTCCCTTCTTGATTTTTTTTCTAGATTATATTTTCACAAAGTATTTAGAATTTTTTATAATGTAAATTCAGATCTGTTTTAGATATTTTGCCTTTTTTAATGGTTACTTGTTTATTCATAAAAACAGTCGGGAGATTGCTTTATAACTGATACAGTCAGCAGTGGCACCTTAAGAAAGAACACATTTTGAAATAGGCTGAGACTGTATTCCTTAAATATTAACAGCAGCCTCTTTATTGGGAAACTGAAACGTGTATCATCAGTTAAACAGAAATGCTGTGTAGGCTACTGTAAGTATCTGTACACTAACTGCTGTATTGCTGTGCTTGCTGCTCTCCTTTTGACAGATTACTTCGACAAACTCCCAAAGCCTGCGAGGTGAAGCAATCAGCCACACCTCTCTGAGTGGCGGCAGAAGAACGGAGGAGCTTCTGAATGACCAAGCAGCTGCATGTTAACCTGCAGGTTCGTCTGGCTTTGTACAGCGTGAATGTGGGCAACATGGACTTTACTATTTAAAGCACATACAAGAAACAACATTAAAAAGAGAACATTGCATATTTATTTATTCAAAATCATGTTGGACATCATACAAAGCTCATGTTGTAGCTGTTTTTATTAAACTACATCTAAATGTTCTTCCGTAAGCAAATTTCCTTCACTGGCAAATCACATTTTCCACGCTTTTGCAAAGTCATTTGAGAAAGTCATGCAGCGTTGGCAGTTTAAAGATTGCAGGCTTCAAGTAAGGCTCAGGGTGTGAATTGAACGTCTGTCCCGATCAACATGTAGCCCTGTAAAAACAACATGTAGTCATGATAAAGGTTCGAATATAGGTGGGCGGTATACGTAATACTGCAATACTGCAATGAACTTACAAAAGCATATTTAAACATTTAGACCCAGTCCCATTTCGTCTTTTTACCCCTACCTCTTGTTTTCGAGTGTCACCCCTTGTTCCTGAGCTACAGGGCAGTGGTTGAGATCTTCCCTCTGAAATGAGACCCTCTAATAAAAGAGCATCACTTCATTAACAGCTACTAGCGCCGCTCTGTAGGCGACCCTGCCCGTCTGCAGGGACAGCAGAGGAGGGGAAAGTTCAGCTCCTCACTGCTGGGCTTTAGTTACATTTAGGGATCATACGCCTTCAAAGAGGGGGGCAGTTATTTATTATCACCCCCCCCCCTAATTCTTCAGTGATATGAAGCTGAAGTCAGAGATTCTCCAGATTCTTGCTCGAATTTTCCCGTTCCACCTTAAATGGAGCAGCAGGTACATTCTGGTGCTTCAGGCGTCAGAACTGCTGGACTATTTAAGGTGGAACGGGAAAGTTAGCCAGCTAGCTACCGAGACATTAACGTACTATTGGTTATTTTTTATGCTTGTTATAAAGAAAAGGACCAAAATACACTGAAAAGACATTAAACTAAGATAAAACAGTGGATATCCTTCTCACATTTGTGGGTTTCTTTGGTCGCTTGTGCTCCATCTTACCAGTTTTTCTTTTTTTCTTATAAAACTCCATTTGGAGGGTCAGCTAGCCCTAATGCTTCACCCTACCCCTCCATCTCAACAAATATTGGGACACCCCCTAGACGTGACTGCGCAAAACAGGAGTAAAGGCTAAGCGGCTGGGGCGAGGGGTGAGATAGGACTGGGCCTTAGTCCTAGTTATTTGTGATAATAGATCTAATAAGATCTGACTCATACCTTCAGAATTTGAAGCTGAGTGTTTACCAGGTTCATCTTTCCAATGGCAGGTAGAGGGAAACCTTCCTCTAGGCGGGCTGGGGAGAGAGGAGGGTTTGTAGATTAAAAATGCTTTCCAGCTAAATAAATCATGAATATGATCACATTATGTACTCACCATTAACCTTGGGTATAACCATGATTTTCAAAACCATCAGGATGATGTTGTTAAGTGATTTCACCTGTTGAAAATATTCATTGTATTAGTGGTTTGATTGTATTAGTTTCTTCAGTAGAACTTTTTAGATTGGTCTGTTGGTTCCCCTACCTCGAACGGTCCCACATAGCTTTTTGCTAAGGCCATGTCAATTCTAAGAGAAAACAAATAAGGTGACAAACAGATATGCAGAGGATGTGGTGCTCTATTACAGTGTTTCTCAACCCTGGTCCTAGAGGCCCACTACCCTGCACTTTTTAGCAGAGGCATGGACTCGAGTCCTATGACTTGGACTCGAGTCACAAATTTGATGACTTGAGACTCGACTCGAGAAAAGCTAAACCTTTGCGGCTCAATTTTTACTTGAACACCAATGACTTTGACTTCAGCCTTAAGACTTGTAAAGACTCTAGACGTACTCAAAAGTCATCTTCTATTGTTACAAGCTTTTAAATGTAACAATAGAACCCTTTGGGTCCTGTATAGAACCCTTCTCATAAAGGTTCTATAGAATCATACACAGCACAGTCTTTGTATTTTAGTTAGATTTAAAAAAATAAATGCAAAATGAATCTACAGCCATGCACTAAAAACATGCTGCCATTAAAAGCCTGATTTATTGTTAGAACGCAGACGGACTTGTTTAGGACTCGAAGACTAGAACTATTGACTTGGGACTCATCTGTACTGACTCGGGACTTGAATCTAGACTCGACTGTCTTCACTCGGGACTTGAGTGTCAAGACTTGAGACTTGCTTGTTGCTTGTAGCTTAGCGGCTTCTGCCCACCTCTGCTTTTTGGGGTTTTCCCTGTTCTCAACGCACCTGAACTAACTAATTAGCTCAATAACATCCTCTTAGTGAGTTGAAATGGTTGTGTTAAAGCAAGGAAAACATTTCGATGTGCAGGGAAGTGAGCCTCCATGACCAGGGCTGAGAAACGCTGCTCTATTATGAACACAGTGCCCTTCCAACTTTTACTGTTATTTTTCAGTGAAGTAAGAAAAGCTAATTTTTGCTAAGTATAATATGAAACAGTATATTTTGCCTCAATACTCAGCTTCATGTTTTACAGGCATTGTAACATACAGTTCAATGCAAAAGTTTGGGCACCCCCAGTGTAATTACGCTTTGAAAATAAGTATCAGAGAAACCGATGGACTACAGTCTGTAACTGTAGAACTACAGAGTGCAGCTATACAGTAAGTGGAGCTGATAAAGTGGACAGTGAGCATAGAAACAAGGAGGTGGTCATGATGTTATAGCTGATTGGTGTATGTTAACATGCACATTTGTATTAGAAACAGATACCGAAGAGTCCACAAACGTCCGACGGGCAGCATAGGGGCGCGCATTAGTTTATATATTTATTCTTTGACTTACTTGTTAAGGGTCAGAGTTCCAGCCACTTTAACGCCCTCCACATAAATCTTAGCACTCACACTAGCATTCTGTGGGCAGAAGACACATGAAGTCTCATAGAAAACATTATCTCCAGCCCAAACGGTGCCCCAGGGTCCGTCCTGTATGACTCACCAGGTTAAGGACAAAGAGAGGAGACAGTGTACTGTTGGGCTGAATAGCATAAGCCGTGACTGCACTCTGAACTTGCAAAGTCACGTTGTCAGGCTCAAATGTGATGGTTGGTTCCTTCACCGTCTTCACCAGGAGCTTCATCATGAGGCCTGGGTACTGCTTAGCAATCTGACAGAGAGACCGAGACCGAAGCGTTAGAGGAATACTCCTCCCAAACATGTTTGAGTGGGGATTCCACGAAACAGCTGGATAATTTACCCTCGCATTGAATAGAAATCTAACAAGGTTGTCCTTTATCTCTCATTCTGTTGGACTCGCTTGTTCTTTGGCTTAAGTTATCTAGCTAGCTGAGAAATTCTCCTTTAGTAAACAAACTCCCCATTGTTGATAATGATAAATGCTGTTATACAACAGTTAGTTTCGGCCACGCGAGCTGATTGGTTGAGAGGCGTTATTTCACCATAACGTCACAGGTTTTTCACAAACACTATCACTCCACTGAGACGCCGTTGCTAAGCAACGACTTTGACAGCTGTAGGAGACGATCAAGCCATTTTAACGTTTTTACTTTGCCACAAACAGAAAACGGACACTGTTAAGATCACATCTGACCGACAGCCGATTTGGTCCGACTCTGATATTTCTGGCTATATATTACTGGCTGATATTTCACCATAACATCACAGGTTTTTCACAAACTCCTCCAATCACTCCTCTGAGACACTGTTGCTAAGCAACAAATTTTTATTCTTACTCCTTACACTGTTAAGATCACATTTAACCGACAGCCGATTTTGTCCGACTCTGAAGACGAGACGACACTAAATTCCCAAACTGTCGTCTCCACTGAGCAGCTTTTCAGTCGGCAGCTGTGACAGAAGAACAGCTGAACAACCTGGAATCAGCCAGAAATGAACCCAACACCATTCGCCAAACTAAACGGGCTGTAAGAAGCTTTACAGACCGGCTGGAACAAAACAACATTAATACTGATCTGGAGAAACTGACCAAACTGAGCCGAACCTGATATTGGGTCAGTTTTATGGCTCAGTCTGATTTGGTCCGACTCTGAAGATCAGACTACAGTTCTACTACAACTTCAGTTTATTAATTTCTTACTTTATTCATTTAACTGGTGTATAAAAGCAACAGAACACTCGAGGAGCGTGTTATCACGAACATCCTGGACCAAATCACAGCCGTGATGTTATTCCGCTAAAAGACACTTCCTCTCATGTTCTGTTGATTTAAGTAGAGAGCAAAATATTTGACTTTTGTTCATGGAAACTCATCTGGAACTGTGATTGCTCAGGATGCTCACAGCCCACATTGTGATTGGTTAGAAATCATTAAAGCCCATCTCGCAATAATGATTAGCAAATGATATACTGTGCAGCATTAGCATGAGATCAGGCTTCTCTTCTATGGATCTGATTCACTCTAAACCATATTTCATTATGTATTAAAGGTCTGCCTTCTTAGCAAACCTTGGCATAAGATGAATGGAAGATGCACTAGTTTGTACCTGCGGAATGAAGGCTCCAAAGGTCTTAGTGCTCAGTCGAATGGGGGAACCCGATGGTATCTGTCAGGGAAGTTATTAGTTATTAGTCAGGGAAGGTTTTTAGGCACAGATGTCATTGAATCAAAGTTTCTGCACTTGTTATAATACTGAAGATGTTCGCCATTAGTCTGATGGTGTTCTGCCCTTGTAACAAGTCTCCACTGCATTACTAGACAGACAGCTAACTTGCCAACTCCAATAAAGACAAGGTTGTGCGTTGGTTGACTTGTTTACTGGAGAGTCTTGGCGTATCTTATTAAAAAGACAAATAATTTCCAAGGTAACGGCATAATAAGCTACTTTCAGACAATTCAGCTGAACAGGAGCTGCCTGGAGCACAACTTCAGGAGTTTTTTCTTCTTATACATGCGTTTTAGGCAATGTTGTTAAAGTTAACACTGAACTAGTTCAAAGTTCAGTTCATACTAATGAAAATGAATTAGTTCATGTTCATGGTTCATTGTTAAAAATTTTGAACCAAGTTCACACTTCTAAAAATGAACTAGTTCATGCTCATTCTTTTCCTGCTGTTAGGCTGGAATAGGCTGCTGTTCAATAGAACATCTTTCTACCCATCCATCACCAGCCCAGAATCATTGCTACTCGTAAACTAAACGGATTGTTCTATACCACAGCCTTTAAGTCAGCAGTGCTCTCATTGGGCAGTCACCAGTTTGATGAAGGATGACTGAAACTGTGGAGACGGCAACATTGTGATAAACAGTAGGGGGTGCTGGGAAAATATTCTGAACTTTCAGTTTATCATGCTTTAGGTTTATTTGACATCAGTAACAGTAGCTAACGTTAGCTGTGGCTAACTCACTTGATTACGTGTTTACATTTCAGCTGTATCTGGTCGGTTGCTTGTAACGGACACGGCAGTTGGTCTTTACTGGTTTAAAGAAAGTCAAACAAAACTGAAGTGTGATAAACTTTAAGTTAAGAATGTGTCGGCACTCCCTGTTTATCAGGGCGTCGCCGCTCTCAGTTTCAGTCTCCATTTCCCAAACACTTTAGCCGAGCGCGCTAACGCTATTCCTCCTAATAAATAGACACACTCTGTCTCCTCATTATTCAGCACCATCACTAATATTTCATCATCAACATTAACACATGAAGGTAATCAGTGGAACAGTGGAGTTCAAGTCGGCAGCATCTGGGCTTTTAAACACTTATAAAAAAACAATTCAAAGCAGCGTTTTCAGTGTAGATAAATTTAGCGTCATTATGCTGGTTATAGTGAACTGTGCTGTCTGTCACTGCATAAAACAATAGAATCAGACGGGTAAAACAGAAGTTAAGACGTTCTGGGGTTTATCTTAAAGTTCAGAAAATATATAGGATATTTTGGCAACTTAGGATGTTTCTGTTTCTCATCTGAAAATGAGATCAGATTATAGATGTAAGGACTGTTCAGTCTTAACTGTAGTTGCCATGAAAACAAAGCAGATCTCAGACTTAAGAATTTTCTGTAATACGGCCCCAGAGCTGAATTGCACTGGCCTGCTCTAAATATTAGATCCACATCTTCTGCTGAGTGATAGCCGCCAGTGTTTTGTGCTCACCATGTCGTCAGTAATGTAGAGGCTGAGGGCTCCGGCGCTGTTGTAAACGAAGCCTGCTGAGTTGATGGTGAAGGCGGACAGTCCGATGTACAGCATGTTGCTATCTTGAGGGGGCAGGGAGAAAGGGTTGGGGGAGAAAGGAGGCTCCTTATGCTGCCCGATGTTGTAGAACTCCCCCTACAGAGAACGGTGGGCGAGAGAGGGCAGAAACTCTGATACCTGCCTGGATTCTTTTCAAGTGTGACTCGGCTCGAGTGTAACAGAAGCTCGCTCACCTTTAAACTGAGATCAATGTTGGAATTAGACACGACAGGGGACTCCACCATGGAATATTCGATCTCGGCATACTTGTCGACTTGAGCCAAAACTAAAAGAAAAGATGAGTTGTCTGGGTTCTGGTTCTGTTTGCACAGTTTGAGGGTGTTAAGCAGAAGTGTGTAAACACACTGCGCAAATACTGAGACCACCTTTTTATTCAATAAGTAAAAAAAATGGCTGTTAAGTTATTAATTTTACAGTTGTAGTAAAGCTGAAAGCAGGACACTGATATCTACAGAAATTACAATGTGTACTGAAAATAGTGAAAAGTAAAAGCCTCCAACACAGAGTATAACATCATATCTTCCAGCATTTAATTGGTCCACTCTTCACTTTTGTGCACTCTCTTGCTACTTTAACTCCATCGTCCATCCTTCCAATCTTAAAACCAACAAATCACAGCTGCATCCTTCCAACAAAAGCTGCTCCCAAAGATCTCGCTGACGTTATGTTCCCCGTCAAGCAGACCCTTCAAGCAATCACGCAAGCAATTGTGCATCTAAAATGGCTGAAGTAAATATTCTTGAGGAGATTAGTTATAAGATAAGTAAAATATGGGTCATAACAACCATGCAGGACCTGGTAGACACCACAACTGTCCCCCATCAGATAAACAGCACTTAAAGCTCTCGACTCACATTGCGAACTAACTCGGTCATGCAGGTTTCTCCTGTACAATATCCGGAGGAGCCGAGCCTTCCTCACCCGAGAGGCCCCCCAGGTGCTCGTGCAGTCTCTTGTCATCTCAAGGCTCGACTACTGCAACTCGCTCTTGGCTGGTCTTCCCATGCCTTCCCTTCCCATGCATCAAGCCTCTGCAACTCATCCAGAATGCGGCAGCACGGCTCGTCTTCAGTCTGCCCAAGTTCAGCCACGTCACCCCACTGCTGCGCTCCCTTCACTGGCTCCCTGTAGCTGCATCAGATTTAAAACCCTAATGCTGGCCTACAAAGCCAGAAATGGACCAGCCCCTACCAACTTGATGGCAGTGGTGAAATCTCGAACTGAACCACGAGCCCTTTGAGCTTCGAGTATGGCTCGGCTTGACCCGCCATCCTTCAAGACACGTGGAAGACAAGCGTAGAGAATGTTCTCTGCACTGGAGCCCAGGTAGGGGAATGAACTCCCACTGGCTGTCCGTACAGCAGAGTCTCTCACTGTCTTCAAACGCAGACTGAAGACTGTCTCTTCACACAGCACTTAAATTAAGTATTGATTGCAATATATTGTGCTGCACTCATATATTATATTTTATTGTATTGCACTGTGTATTGTAGTTTATTGTTATTGTACATTGCACAGAGTTCTATGCTTTTCTCTCTGTATCTACAGTGACTTTTGTTTCTATCAGTATCTGAGCTCAGGACCGTCTCTATCTCTAACCCACTGGTAACTAGCAAAGATACTTTCTCTAGACAGACAAAGCACTTCTTCTAAGTCGCTGGATAAGAGAGTCTGCTGAATGCTGTAAACGTAGATCTCTGAGAGAGTGAGAGAGGAGGAAATCAAGCTGCTTCAGATCTGAAAACATCCAGAGGTGTTTCTGTCCATCTTTCCACTGTGAGAAGACCACTCAACACTATGAAAGAATGTGTAGCGGCAGCTTCAATATGTTTACAGCTTCCAATTACTCGAAACCTTTAATGGTGCACAGAACATGCATATTGGAACATGTCAGGCTCCAGTCCTCGCGGGCCTTAACACTGCAGACTTCGGCACACTGCCTCATTAAACAACTACAGCTGATTCTGGTTATCAGCGAATTATCAAAGACTTCATGATTTGAATTCAGAACGTTAGATGAGGGTAAACACTGATCTCCGCACTCGTTTGGCCTGGGAGGTCCCTAGTATGACATGCCTGAATTCGAATCTGCAGCCAAACTGAAATTACATTGAAATTACATAGATTTCCAAACACTTGAGAAGTAACGTGTGCTGCTGATTAACGGGTCGTACCATTTAGAGTTTTCAGACGGGGATTCATTTCATCTATGGCCTCGTCCACCAGAGGACAGATCTGGAACAACAGCACATTTTTTGATTAAATCAAAACCTTTAATACATGTTTCTCATCTGTTTAGGTGCCGTCTGGTTAAAAATATAGGTGCGTTACCTGTTTCTGTAGGGTGCTGCGCAGAGCCTGGTCAACAAATTTGCTAAACAGGTTGTACAGCCAGCTGGTGGGGAGAAAACAGAATAAAGTGGTCTTATTTTGGAAGTTGATCTGTGCTGCGTAAGGTTATTCAGGTGCAGCCAGTGAGCTAAAGGAAAAACAGCTGCTGAGATGTGTGTCTGGTGAAGAGCTCATTGTTCCCGGACTAAAATTAGAACTAAACCATAGAATGAAGGTGGGAACCTGGAGAACAATGACTGTTCGTCTTATTCAGGCACATTAGGCAAATGTGTAAATCCTCAAATTCATGTTTAGAGAAGTAACCCTAACTGTTCTGCTTTAAAAGAGATTTACAGTTTTTGTCTCTTTTGTCCACAATAGTGAGATGGTTATTGGATTTTGCACCAGTGCAACATACTGGTGAAAAAAATAACTGACACGATTTTCCCCTAGAACTTTTAGAATTTGATGACCAGGTAATATCCAGAGATTTTTTGCATGGCACACTGCAAGGAAATAAAATAAAGTGAAATAGATTAAGTGACCCTTATTAGTCCCACAAATTTCATCTCTGCATTTCTCTGTACATACACTATATTTCCAAAAGTCTTCACTCCCCCATCCAAATCACTGAATTCAGGAGTTCCAGTCACTTCCATGGCCACAGGTGTATAAAGCCGAGCCCCTAGGCCTGCAGACTGCTTCTACAGACATTAGTGAAAGAATGGGTCGCTCTCAGGAGCTCAGTGAATTCCAGCGTGGTACCGTGATCGGACGCCACCTGTGCAGCAAGTCCAGTCGTGAAATGACAGAGCGGTCAGCGGATGCTGAGGGGCATAGTGCGCAGAGGTCACCGACTTTCTGCAGAGTCAATCACTACAGACCTCCAAACTTCATGTGGCCTTCAGATCAGCTCAAGAACAGCGTAGAGAGCTTCATGGAATGGGTTTCCATGGCCGAGCAGCTGCATCCAAGCCTTACATCACCAAGCGCAGTGCAAAGCGTGGAATGCAGTGGCGTAAAGCGCCGCCACTGGACTCTAGAGCAGTGGAGACGTGTTCTCTGGAGTGACCAATCACACTTCTCCGTCTGGAAATCTGATGGACGAGTCTGGGTTTGGCAGTTGCCAGGAGACGGTACTTGTCTGCATTGCGCCGAGTGTAAAGTTTGGTGTGGGGCTGTTTTTCAGGAGTTGGGCTCGGCCCCTTAGTTCCAGTGAAAGGAACTCTTAAAGCTTCAGCACCAAGAGATTTTAGACAATAAACACACTCCTAACCCTTGTGAAAAGCCTTCCCAGAGGAGTTGAAGCTGTTATAGCTGCAAAGGGTGGGCTGACATCATATTATACCTTATGGATTAAGAACGGGATGTCACTCAAATTCATATGCATGTGAAGGCAAATGAGCAAATCCTTTTGGAAATATAGTGTAATTAAATTGGTCCATCATTTCCATATGATAAAATATTTCAAAACAATTATTGTCAAAAGTAAACAGACAAAATAGCGTTGACATGCTTTGTTGGTGCACAACATTAACCCCTTACCAAGCCATGAGCCTGCTGGCACTTCTATAACCTAAGAGAAGCTTGATTAGTTTGTGCTGAAGTCATTTACATTTGTGGAATATCGCTGATGCTCTTTAACCACAGCAAGGCGAAGGTGGTGTTAGGAGTCTTGCCCAAGGACTCTTATTGGTATAGTGTAGGGTGTTTACCCAGACGTGGCATTGAACTCAGTCTACAGTGTAGAAGGCAGAGGTGGTACCCACTACACTATCCAAGCATAAGTGCCTGCAGTTAATAAATAATGAGCTTTAGTATGTCATAAGCCTGGAATGTAAAGGGGTTAAGACATTAACATTTCAAAGAGAAAGGCCATAGAGGTCATTCGTTTCGGCTGCTGGCGCTTCAGGTTACAGGAGTCTAATTATTTGAAAGCTCAGCACTGTATAAACTAACGTACAGCACATTCATGTATTCACCTGTAACAAGTAATTAGCATGATAAATGATTATAGCCGACTAATTTTGATAGTTAATTCATTTTCCCATCAGCATAGTTCATAATATAGCTCACAGGGTGGCACTGCTGTGCTCTGCACATTCACTCGCCTGTTTGATGAGCTAATTAACCTCACATTATTAAATACAGCGTCATCAAACTGAAGTTATAGCTCTTATAACTGACTGGTAACTATCCTGACCGCAGACTTCCACCAGAAGCATAACTGATGCTTTACTGATGGCCAACTGTCTCATTTATGGTCTCATTTACCATAAATGAGGTGGCCAGAGGGCCATGCTTCATTCTAGAGTAGCAATCCCATCTGGAGTAACTGCCCATCCTGGACCACCCCTAGGCTAACGCCTCTGCCCCTTACCCCACATATAGGCAAACCGCCATGACGTGTTTGTTGTCTGAAGTTTAGCTTTGAGTTAAGAGGCTAATGAACTTCCCTCAAACATCTGAAGTCTACCATAAAATAATGACTTTTTAAACCATTTTCTCAAAATATTGACTTATTATTGAAAATCCTGACAGCATGTCAAATTTGGCTTAATAATAATGTACAATATAATAACATAATAATATAATAATTACTTAAAGTAATTTAAGTAGTGATTTTGAGACAGTCCATGTTCTGAGAAGTCATTAATTTGAGATTCGAAGTCAATATTTTCAGAAATTATGCCCTTATTCTCAAAACTGAGAAAATAAATCAACAGTTCGAGATATTAAGTCAATGTTTCGAGAATATTTGAGAAGTAATTTTTATTTATTATATTATATTTGTTGTTTATTACATTTTAAAATTATGTTTGTGTCATGAAATCATTTTTCTGAGTCTATATGTCAGTATTTTGACATATAGTTTCCAGAAACAGAGGATTACAATATATATATTTTTTCTCTTCTGCTTGCATAAACAAGTAATGGAAGCTTGCAACAATAAAACACAAAACATGTTGCATGTCGAAACCTTCATGTCGCTGTTGCCGCAAGAAAACCTTGTATCTCCAAAATAATAACTTTACAGGAGAAGAAAAAACCTACTTTACTTTTAATGTAAATCAATGGAACCAGACGTCTTTCCATTTTTGGTTGTTTGTTTTGGTCCGTTCACCATCAAATTTACACACAATTTAAAGGACAAGAGGTATTTTCAATGTGAATGATGGTTAAGGAGCGCATCATCTAAGCTTGCGTTAACTTTTAGCTACATCAGCCTCATAGTTCACTGACCTGCTGCCTTAAAAAGAAATGATAGGGTCTGTTAAACTGTCGCTGAGCCTGATGTGTAGGTAGCTGGTGGGATTACCTGCTGCCCCCATGAAACCTGATCTTGGCACTGCCAACAGCGGCCTGACAGTTGACACCACTGACCATCGGCCGGCCAGTGCCGTCGCTCTTGACGTTGATGGTGGTGGAGATGGTCAGTCCACTCACAGCCAAATCAAAGGAGCCGCTGTCCTGTCTATGGAATTTAAAAAACATTCAGTGAGTGTTGTTGTTAGTATGGAGTGGACCAGTCTGCCTCTGAAATGAATAGTTCTACATACACTGTCCAAAAGTTTACAGACACCTGATCTTCCAACGTTTGTTATGAAATCAGGAATAGGGAGTTTGTCCCCCAGTACTGCAGTAACAGCCTCTACTCCTCTGGAAAGGCTTTAGACTAGATGTTGGAACATTGACATGAGGATTTAATTGCTTTTTGCCACAAGAGCACTAATGTTAATTAAAAATGAAATAAAACAGGCGTTCTCTGGGCCACAGATCCGTTGAGGTTTTTTAATATGGCCCTTCTAGTGGTTGAGTTTGACACCCCTGCTCTAGTTGATGCTTGGTATTGTGCACGGTGACCTCATGCTCATGTGCGGCTGCTCCAGAGTGTCCTGTTCTATTGGTCAGTGCTTTTCTATGGAAGTTATATAAGCACGACTGACTATCTTCAGCTGTGGGTGCACCTTAACGGAGCTAATTAGAAGGGCTGTCTGAATACTTTTGGACATGTAGTGTATCTTTTGCTGTTACTTACATGATCCTGAGGTATTTTACTCTCCAGTTGCCGTGCAGATTAATGAAGGCATCGCTGATGGACAGACTGACTCCAGTACCAGGTACCAACCGCACCTGAGACTTTGGCAGCCCCAGATTCAAAATCTGTAACCTGTTGGGAGCATGAGAGAGCAGCTCTGAGCGAGGTGAGGGCCGACGTATGGCCCCTAGAACTTAAAGGATTACTCTTGTTTTTTGGTTTAATCTTGATTGCTGTGGGCTGCATCTGTTGCATATACACTCACTGGCCACTTTATTAGGTCCTAGTAAAAGGTTGGACCCCCTTTTGCCTTCAGAACTGTCTTAATTCTTCTTGTCAGACTTTCAACAAGGTGTTGGAAACGTTCCTCAGAGATTTTGGTTGGTTATTTGAGTTCCTGTTGCCTTCCTATCATCTGGAACCAGTCTGCCCGTTCTCCTCTGACCTCTCACTTCAACAAGGCATTTTCGTCCACACAACTGACCGCTCACTGGATGTTTCTTCTTTTTCGGACCGTTCTCTGTGAACCCTAGAGATGGTTGTGTGTGAAAATCCCAGTAGATCAGCAGTTTCTGAAATACTCAGACCAGCCCGTCTGGCACCAACAACCACGCCACGTTCAAAGTCCCTTAAATCCCCTTTCTTCCCCGTTCTGATGCTCGGTCTGCACTTCAGCAAGTCGTCTTGACCACCTCTACATGCCTAAATGCACTGAGTTGCAGCCGTGTGATTGGCTGATTAGCTGTTTGTGTTAACAAGTAACTGAACACCTAATAAATGACCTAATAAAGTGGCCGGTGAGTGTAGTTGATTGCAATCATATTGTCAATTACTGACTTTTGTGAATTTAGAAAAGAAAATACAGCTTATTTAGTCAAACTTGTTAAGCTGCCCATTATCATTAACTGGCTTCTGTAAGCATTGGAGAGACATCTAATTTATTGTCTACAACTGACCGTATGCTACGTCAAATAGAGACCAGGTTGTTTTCCTTGTTTCCTGTATCCTGCACTTTTCTTAAGCTACGTTCACATTACAAGCCTTGTTGCTCAAATCCAATTTTCTGCTCAAATCCGGTCTCTCTGACTCGATGGTTCACACTCGTTTAGGTCAGTGACTCAAATCCGTCATTAATGTGATGAACCGGCCTGAACTGACCCTCATGAGCTCCTCCTACTCAGTGACGTCACGTGACTGAATCACTGCATCATCAGCACAAACTACCGAGCAGAACGAGCTTCGCTGAGAAGATCATTAACTCTGATCGGCTCTCAGCTTCATTATTAGAGCCAGACGGAGGAGAAAAAGGTGAGATGAGCTGCTTTTCCACCGTTTACAGGCTTTAACGGCTGTTCGGCGCTGTTGCCACGGTAACGCTGAATGATGATGCACAGGGGAAAAAAAGCACACAAATTCCGATCTGAGCGTCACATTAAGGTCACATGGCCACGAATCGGATACGCATCCGATCTAAGACCACACAGCTCGGAAAACGTCAGATCTGAGTCACATTAGGGCAAAAAGTTGGATTTGTGCCACTTTAACCTGGTAATGTGAACATAGCCTTAGATTTTTTAGAGGTCCACTTGACACGACATTAGTTTGGTTGCAATAAAATTTTTTACATATAATGTAAATAATTAATAAACCACTTATTCCTCTGGGTTACAGGGGCAACTGGAACCTATCCCAACTGTCATGAGTTGCAAGGCAGGAAACACCCTGGACAGGTTGCCAGTCCATGGCATGGCAGACAGACATGTACATTTGTGCATACACATTCACACCTAGGGGCAATTTAGCGTGTCCAATTGGCCTGACTGCATGTCTTTGGATGGAAACTTTGGATGGACATGGGGAAAACATGCAAACTCCACACAGAAAGGACCCTGGCTGCCCAGCCGGGAGTCGAACCCAGGCCCTTCTTGCTGAGACGACACTCTCCACTGCGCTACTCATTCGTAGACATTGTGGATGAATTCATGTTTTTACCATGATGCCCATTTTCCAGCCTCTCTTTATCGTTTAGAAGTAAACAGGCTGTTTTTGTTACTGCTATATTCTGATTGGCTGTCCTGTCTGCATGCCCCCGCCCCCCTCAATTTAAGAAGCAGTCCAGGCTGAAACACTCTTTGTAACTTTGTTGTGAAGGGGTGGAGCTGTTTTTGCAGGTTAGTCTCCATATACGGACTCGAAAGCTAATGGTACGTTTTGAAGCTGTAACAGTGTTTACACCCTAAATGGGACTTTGGTTTTGCATAATATGGGCCCTTTAAAGGGTGAAATCATTTGGATGATATAATAGTTATCTGATTTTGTCTATATGGGTCTGTTATGTGGCAGGAAGCCAGTGATGTAATGTAACAGAAGGAAGAGAAGCCCTCCTCACCCTGTCAGACTGTATGAGACTTTGCAGAAAGGAAAGATCGTCTCAGAGCCACTCATGTCTGGAATCTTGATGCTTTTGAGTTTCTCTTGAAGGGTCGCGATCCCGATCTGGTGGCCTGTGTTCAAAACAAACACTCAGAAAGCGGAGAGCTCACTGCTTGTGACACACTTTACACAAGCACACCAAGGCCTCCAGCCAAAGCACTCAGCTTCACTCTTGTGTAACAATCTCTCTTTGTCTGGTCTGTTTCTGGGCCGTGTGATGCTGCAGGATTTTTCCACGTATTCCTTTGAAATACCAAAACACTTCATGTTCAATTTTGGGTTGCCATTTTTTTAGGTACTTACTCCAATCAGGCATAACATTATGACCACTTACTACATAGTCAATTATAGACTGTAGTCCATCTGTTTCTCTGATACTCTGTTACCCTGTTCTTCAGTGGTCAGGACCCCCATGGACCCTCACAGAGCAGGTTCTGTTTGGGTGGTGGATCATTCTCAGCACTGCAGTAACACTGACGTGGTGGTGGTGTGTTAGTGTGTGTTGTGCTGGTGCGGGTGGAGCAGACACAGCAGTGCTGCTGGAGTTTTTAAACACTGTGTCCACTCACTGTCCACTCTATTAGACACTCCTACCTTGTCGGTCCACCTTGTAGATGTAAAGTCAGAGACGACAGCTCATCTGCTGCTGCACAGTTTGTGTTGGTCATCCTCTAGTCCTTCATCAGTGGTCACAGGACGCTGCCCACAGGACGCTGTTGGCTGGATATTTTTGGTTGGTGGACTATTCTCAGTCCAGCAGTGACACTGAGGTGTTTAAAAACTCCAGCAGCACTGCTGTGTCTGATCCACTCACACCAGCACAACACACACTAACACTCTAAAGGCGTCATTAACAAACATCAGATAAACAAACATCACTCACCGCCGCCCTCTAAAGGCGTCATTAACAAACATCAGATAAACCAACGTCGCTCACCGCCGCCCTCTAAAGGCGTCATTAACAAACATCAGATAAACAAACATCACTCACCGCCGCCCTCTAAAGGCGTCATTAACAAACATCAAATAAACAAACATCACTCACCGCCGCCCTCTAAAGGCGTCATTAACAAACATCAGATAAACAAACGTCTCTCACCGCCGCCCTCTAAAGGCGTCATTAACAAACATCAGATAAACAAACGTCTCTCACCGCCGCCCTCTAAAGGCGTCATTAACAAACATCAGATAAACAAACGTCTCTCACCGCCGCCCTCTAAAGGCGTCATTAACAAACATCAGATAAACAAACATCACTCACCGCCGCCCTCTAAAGGCGTCATTAACAAACATCAGATAAACAAACGTCGCTCACCGCCGCCCTCTAAAGGCGTCATTAACAAACATCAGATAAACAAACATCACTCACCGCCGCCCTCTAAAGGCGTCATTAACAAACATCAGATAAACAAACGTCGCTCACCGCCGCCCTCTAAAGGCGTCATTAACAACCATCAAATAAACAAACGTCGCTCACCGCCGCCCTCTAAAGGCATCATTAACAAACATCAAATAAACAAACGTCACTCACCGCCGCCCTCTAAAGGCGTCATTAACAAACATCAGATAAACAAACATCACTCACCGCCGCCCTCTAAAGGCGTCATTAACAGACATCAAATAAACAAACATCACTCACCGCCGCCCTCTAAAGGCGTCATTAACAAACATCAAATAAACAAACATCACTCACCGCCGCCCTCTAAAGGCGTCATTAACAAACATCAGATAAACAAACATCACTCACCGCCGCCCTCTAAAGGCGTCATTAACAAACATCAGATAAACAAACATCACTCACCGCCGCCCTCTAAAGGCGTCATTAACAAACATCAGATACACAAACATCACTCACCGCCGCCCTCTAAAGGCGTCATTAACAAACATCAGATAAACAAACGTCGCTCAGCGCCGCCCTCTAAAGGCGTCATTAACAAACATCAAATAAACAAACATCACTCACCGCCGCCCTCTAAAGGCGTCATTAACAAACATCAAATAAACAAACGTCTCTCACCGCCGCCCTCTAAAGGCGTCATTAACAAACATCAAATAAACAAACATCACTCACCGCCGCCCTCTAAAGGCGTCATTAACAAACATCAAATAAACAAACATCACTCACCGCCGCCCTCTAAAGGCGTCATTAACAAACATCAGATAAACAAACATCACTCACCGCCGCCCTCTAAAGGCGTCATTAACAAACATCAGATAAACAAACATCACTCACCGCCGCCCTCTAAAGGCGTCATTAACAAACATCAAATAAACAAACATCACTCACCGCCGCCCTCTAAAGGCGTCATTAACAAACATCAAATAAACAAACATCACTCACCGCCGCCCTCTAAAGGCGTCATTAACAAACATCAGATAAACAAACATCACTCACCGCCGCCCTCTAAAGGCGTCATTAACAAACATCAGATAAACAAACATCACTCACCGCCGCCCTCTAAAGGCGTCATTAACAAACATCAAATAAACAAACATCACTCACCGCCGCCCTCTAAAGGCGTCATTAACAAACATCAAATAAACAAACATCACTCACCGCCGCCCTCTAAAGGCGTCATTAACAAACATCAGATAAACATTACTCACTGCCTACAAGCCATGTGTACCCAGTGAACTGGTAGCTTAGACTGTGTTTTGAACTGTACTTACCGTACTCTAGTCCCTTTACTGTCAATTTCACCTTAACTCCAGCGTTAGCGCCTGAAGCCTCAGAAGAAAGAAAGGTCAGCAGGGTCAGCACCCACCACAGGGTCACCATGTTCACTCTGGCCTAGGAGAAAGACACATGGTCATCAGAGCTGTCCAGCAGTATGAATGTAATCTGTTCCTCCATAAGCCATCTGCTGCTATTTTGGAAAGCATACTGACACACTTTCCCAAGCGCCCCTGCTGTGTCTGGCTAATTCAGCCCCTGAGTCAGGCAGCCTTTCTCATGCTTTGATGACGATGTGTTTTCGTGCACACTCTCTGGTCATGCAATCCCTTCCCTTGTGCCTAGAAAGTACAACATTGATTGAAATGTCTAATAGCAAGACGTGTGCCATTGCAGCACCCACTACTATTTATCCTGTGATGACTGTTGTGCATTACAGGCCTCGCCTTGTCTTTATTGAATGTTGCTTGCTGTAAGTCAGGGTGATTAAAAAACATTCACCCGATTTCAAAGCTCCATATTTTTCCAACCGTGAGGCGTCTAGGAACCAATAACAATCAAATCAAGTCAAATTTATTTGTGGCGCTTTTTACAACGGATGTTGTCACAAAGCAGCTTCACAGAATTCCAGAAAAGACAGAGTTTTAACATGAATGTAAAAAATGTAGAAACCCCCTGGCGGGCAAGCCAGGGGCAACGGTGGCAAGGAAAAACTCCCTCAGAACTGAGGAAGAAACCTTGGGAGGAACCAGGCTCACCAGGGGGGACCCGTCCACCTCTGGTCAAACTACCTACAAGTGATTATACTACTAATATTAATAGCAGTAGTATTAGGAGTAGTAATAGCTGGGAGTCCATGAAAACATCAGTGAAGTCACTAAATTCTTTTAAAAGTTCAGAGTAGGGTCCTGGTGGCCTGTAGATGTTAAATAATGAAAACGTCTTCTTTTTTGTGACCGGACTTGTAGCGTGAATAGAGAGGACCTCAAAGGAAGTGAAAGCGTCACATTGTTTCTGACTGATATCGAGAGTATGTTGGTATATTATACAGACTCCACCTCCCTCGCCTGATAATCTTGGCCTATGTGCATAATTATAGCCTACAGGCGTGGCTTCATTTAAAGCTGAATATTCATCTGGTCTAACCCGTTTCAGTAAGACAGAAAATGTCAAATTTATGATCACTTATAATTTCATTTACGACGACTGCTTTTGAGTTTAGTGATCAATCCAACTGTAAGAGGGGGTCACAGAGTTTCTGACTGTCTCCTTCAGTCTGAGAGGAGCTGAGACCCCTGAGCAGAACGTTCTGCGTTCTCCACGTCAATAAGAGTGAATCCGTCAGAACTGTCCAGTTTGATTTTCATCAGCAGTGAAGCTCCAGCAGCTCAGAGCGTTCGTCGTTGGTTCCACAGCACTGGATGATCTCCGAAATCCCACTGAACGAGCCGTGAGAGCAGCGACGCCCGACACGCTCAGTCCAGTCTGGGATGAGTTTGACTGTGGTGTTGATGTCGTCTGTACAGCTGGAGGAGGTTCAGACTGAGACCTTGTAGAATTACATAATAAACTTTATGCTCATTTACACCATTTACAGCTCACTGCACTGATCTGTAACGATTTACAAGTGAAATCAATCATTTAGAAATTGGATGAATCTTTTTGAGTCACCCTGTACTGAATGCTTGTGTTCTATTAAGTCACTAGAAAGTGTTGTACCAAAGTCAGACACCAGTTTATTCATTTTTCAGTGTGTTTACCCAAAAAGTACACAAACGCCACCCAAGCAAGTTTATCAACTCTTAATATAACGGAGTCGACCTACTGCCACTTTAACTCTTCCTTCCCATCTTAAAACCAGCCAGTTACACCTGCAACAAAAGCTGCTCCCAAAGGAGTCACTGGCATTATATTCATCTTAAAAGAGACACAAACAACTACCTAAACTCACCTTAGCTGCCTTCAGATTTCTTTCTCATCTGCATCTAAAATAGCTACAGGAGATATTCCTGAGGAGATTAGATATAAGATATTCCACTTTCATAGGCAAAGGGGAAGGGGAATAAGTGAAAATATTGAATAAAGTATTGAGTTAATTGGCAACAATTACTTCATATTTAATTTCCAGTCAAAACACCCAATAAAGGACGAGGTATTCTGTGTATTTTTAAAAAAATATTAAAAGAGCGAGAGAAAATTGAACTCCTATCAAAACCGTGCATGACCACCTGGTAGACCACCAAACCTGCGACCATCAGATAAGCAGCACTTAAAGCTTTCATCTTCGAGAGACCAAATTCCATCTCGGCTTAGCACTGGAAGGTGTTTCTGTCCATCCTTCCACCGTGAGAACACAAATCAACACTATGGGTCTAAAAGGATGTGTAGCTGTCAAAAAGCCTCACTGAGAAAAGAAAATAGACAAAGAAAGAAGAAAACTGAACCTGTGCATCTGAGGTGTGGACAGGAGTGGAGACTCGAGGAAAAATACGTTTAATGAACGCGCGTCTTCCCGCCAAGCGAGTCGGCCTAGCTTAGGCATTCATCACTCTTATGGTCACTCCAGTAAAAGCACAACCACCCGTTATTTCTTTGACTCAACGACCCCAAAAGACGCCACCCCCCCACTTGATGGCCTTCTGCCTCTACCTTTGTAATTAAAATAGAGGTGTTGAGGTCCACCCAGGAATTTACAGTCTGCCCCGTTTAAGTTAAAAAAAGCTAATAAAGTAAAATAAAGTAAAATAATATTTAACAGGTGTGTAGTAAGGACTGATGGGTTGAAGGATTTTATGGACTGATGAGTCAAAATTTGTAATTGAGATTATTTGGTTTATCAGAAGATAAAACCAAATTAATTTTCCAAACTATGGAGAACTATTTACTTTTGACGAGGCGGTCCTACTTTAATTGGCGTAACTTTTCTAGGCTTTACAGTACGGCTTCAGCAGACCAATCACATGCATTGTAAATATCATGTGTGATGCTACTCAGCCAGTCAGATCTGTGCATTACAATGAGCTCTGGGACTCGAGTGAGTGACGCCACACAGGGGAGGGACGAATTAGTTTTGTAGGTAAACACAGAATAATCCACCTTTGCAGTAAATTTAGCTCTGCTGATCGTTATAGTTAGTTCTAAACGCTGGGGTTAATGTATGACTGCTAATTTACTGACTAATCCTGAAGTTTGTTAGTCACCATAGCAACACGGGTAAGTATCTGGCCTAGCTGACGTTAGTAGCTCACGAAAAGGCAAAGAGAAAGATTAACAACAAGCATTGATCATTTGGAGATGAATGGACTTTATCGCATTCATAATCATTTCAGCTGGTTTCCTGAAATGTTTAATCTGCATCGAGAAACGGTCAAACACTAAAAAGTCATGAGCTGAATTTTTCCGTTCCACCTTAAATGGTGCAGCAGTTACATTCTGGCACCTCAGGCACCATTTAAGGTGGAACGGGAAATTCGAATAATAAGCTGGTGATTGAGAAGCGACTTCAGCCTCGTAAAAAGTCGAACGTTGAGAGACATTTTACAAGAACCTGTTCTACTTTTAGAAGTAGTAGTGGCATGCATCCACCTCAGCTTCTGCAGTACCACCATCAGCTGCTTGAGAGCACACCTTTGTCTCGTGTGTCGTTAGCATCAGAAAAGATGTAAACCCATGTAATCCATTTGTTCAGGGTGAAAAGGTGTGTTCTTCACAGAAACGTTATCCTGTCCATCTTTTAACTTTACTTGTTTTATCAGTACAGGAGCAGCTTCCAGTACAGAGAGATCAACAGTGTCATCCTCACTGTCACTGGAAGACATGGATTGCCCTGTCTTGGGTTTAAAGTCATCTAAAGATGGATATAACTCTTGTTTTGCTCTAGTTTCTTCTCTTTTTCTAAGACCTCAACTGTTGCTTCAAGGAGAAGCAGCAAGCGCTGTGAACTTTCACAAGTTTCCTGAGAACTAACAGCAGCACGTTTGTGATGAGCACATTCTCTGTTATTTGCTCAATCTTAGAACGCTGTTCTCCCATAAGCAAAGCATGCCACTCCCTGAAGACCTGAACTCACCCCTCAAAATCTTTCCTTTTCACACATTTAGCTAGAACTGTGAAACACTGCTCCTGACTCCACTCTGAGCTTTCTGGCAGATCAAACGTCTTACGCAGTTTAGCCTTTCGTTTTAGACTAAATTTGTCTAGCATCTTTGTTAGGTCTACCTCAAACGCACTTCTGCCTGCATATTGGGTTGATGTGGATTCTGTGTTAGGAGTGGAACCAGCCACGCCTCTGGAAAACAAACTCGGCTTCCTTTCTGCATTTTAAGTGCTAATATTTGAACTTAGACAATTACAAAACAAAACAAACACAAAACAATAAAGTAGATCTGAACTCCTCCCCGAGACAGGGCGCCACCTTGTGCTCTGATCAGGAAGTGAGGAATTAGGACACACCCAATTCAAAGCAAGTGCTGTTGCTTGTGTAAAGACCAGAAAATATTTCTATATGTTTGTGAGTGACACCACACAGCGGAGGGACGAGGAGAGAAACAGCAGTCAGAGAAGAAAGTGAGTCAGAGGGAAGTTATTCCACATGACGTGATCTAAAAAGAGAAAACTCACAGAAAATGTTGGTGAAATCTGACCAAACTGGACTTTATTTGATCTGATATTCAGCTGTCGACTGTATAAGATGTTGATATTCCTACTCGGCTACTTCAGTAAACAGTACATGGCACTGAGTCATGATGCAGGTTAGACATGATGTTCTGGACCTTCGCTTGAGGACGTTTTCTCCAACTGGACCTTACTGGATTTTAATTAAAGACCCCTGCTCTAAACACTAAACATATATACTTATCTGACAGTGGACACTGAAAAATCAATAACTTGAACCTATCGGCTGTTTTTACAGACCATTAAAGTGGCCTCTGACTTCTGCACAATACTGAACATTCGGGAAAACGGCTCTTTTTCCAAATTTTCCAAAAACATTGTGAGCAGTTATACATTAATCACAGATTCAATAGGAGCCAGTACTGTGACCCTTTTATAGTCTTAACCTGCTTTGTCCTATTTGATCATCTCTAACTGACAATAACTTCCTCTTGCAATGCCTCGCAACTTCCCAGCATGAGAACAGGACCTGATCAACCTCTTTCACTTGATATTTTTTCATTTCATTGGGGTCATTCAACCTTAAAGGAGGAAGAACTTCATTAAAACTGGAAGAAAGTTTTATGTGACTTAAGGTCATTAAAGGTCTTGTGAACATCTTAGTTTTAGGCCACAATGGTACTAAAAAGAATATCAATCAGTTCCGAGGCCAGGGGCCGGCAGCTTGCGACTCTTTTCCCGCACATTGTGGCTCCGAAAGAATTAGTTTTGTAGGTAAACACAGAATAATCCACCTTTGCAGTAAATAAAGCTCTGCTGATCATTATAGTTAGTTCTAAACGCTGGGGTTAATGTATGACTGCTAATTTACTGACTAATCCTGAAGTTTGTTAGTCACCATAGCAACACAGATAAGTATCTGGCCTAGCTGACGTTAGTAGCTCAGAAAAGGCAAAGAGAAAGATTAACAACAAGCATTGATCATTTGGAGATGAATGGACTTTATCGCATTCATAATCATTTCAGCTGGTTTCCTGAAATGTTTAATCTGCATCGAGAAACGGTCAAACACTAAAAAGTCACGAAGCTGAATTTTTCCGTTCCACCTTAAATGGTGCAGCAGTTACATTCTGGCACCTCAGGCACCATTTAAGGTGGAACGGGCAATTCGAACAACAAGCTGGCGATTGAGAAGCGACTTCAGCCTCGTAAAAAGTCGAACATTGAGAGACATTTTACAAGAACCTGTTCTACTTTTGTGGAAAAGTTTCCTGCCGGAGATGCGAGAAAAGCAGCTCTAGCTGAGCTGAAGGTTAAAGCAGAGCAGAGTAAGCCTGAGTTTTAGTTTATATCATATTTTTTTATCCTTTACTAGTAAATCTGTACATACTGAGACATATTTACAGCCAAGATGGTAAAATGGACATAAAATGTTGTGGTTCCCAAGGTGGATTGACATTGTCTTCATAACATTTGCGTTGCGACCCCTAGTCTGTGCAGATCAATGCTTTATGTACCAAGAAACTCCACTGCAGTTCTATAGGTAACCCAGTGCCTGAGGAATTTTCATATACAGTCGTTTGTCGCTACTTTTACTTCAGTTTGAGTCATTATGTCAATAGAGTAACAGCACCTTTACCTCGGTATAGGTTCACACTTCTCTACTCTCTCCAGCTCTGGTAACATGACAGCTCAAACCTCCTCCTCCACTGCTGAGCTACACTGATTGCTGAGGAGAACAGAGACTTAGATGTTTTGTGAAGCTCTGAAAGAGTCGTGTGTTTGTCAGCAGCACAGCCAGGAGCCACATGACTGGGGGTTGGATTAGCAGCCCAGTCAGGCCTATATTGAATTAAGCCTGGCCTGAATGAAGAATCTAGAAATGAAGCTTTAGGTTTGCCCCGATAAAGCCAGACATGTGATGTGACTTATCTGTTGAGGGATTCGGACTATCTCTGTCCAGATAACTGGTGGTGGAAGTCCAGCAGAGTGTCCCCCCTCGGTAACACTTTATTTGAAGGCTACCTACATAAGGGCTTCATAACACATTCATAAGCACTGACTAATGTGTTTATGAAGCACTACTTGAACATTTATTAAGTGTTATGTCGGTTCTCGCAACCTGACATGATGTTTTATGAAATAAATGACATTGTACTGACATAATAAGAATAAACCTTGAACATATTTACAGAACTAAACACATTTAAACACTATACATAATTGCATCAATCATCTTATCTATGCCATGGAGGGAAGAGGGGGTAGTTTCCAGGCATATTTCACCTGATATTAATACAATGTCGTCTTAAGAATGCTGACATATAGTTATGTATAGTGTTTTAAATGTTTAGTGCTGTAAATATATTCAATGTTTATTCTTATTATGTCAGTACAATGTCATTTATTTCATAAAACATCTTATGTCAGGTTGCGAGAACCGACATAAGCACTTAATAAAGGTTCAAGTAGTGCTTCATAAACACATTATTCAGTGCTTATGAATGCGTCATGAAGCCCTTATGTAGGTAGCCTTCAAATAAAGTGTTACCCCCCCTCCATAGCATCAGAGATTAAACAGCAGAAAAATGAAAATGACACATCGTACAATAAATAAAATCTCTTTGAACTGTAACGGTCATTAATGCGTCCACTAATAAACCGAGGCAAGATTTACATGTTCTGGTTCACAGAACCCGTACTTCCTTTTTATCAGCACATCTGTAGCATTTTAAGCGTTTGCAGCTTTCCCCACTCTGGTCTGAGTCCCATAGTAAAGAAGAACCGCGACTTAGATTAGCTTTATTCGTTTAGATTAGATTAGTTTTCCTTTACCCGCCCTTTTCAGAACATGGTAATGAGTTATATGAGTTTCATGCAAATTTACCTTATGCTGCTGTAATGAAGTGCTGTGCAGTCCTATTCTCTTCCACTATCTCTCTCTCGCTCTCTCTCTGTCAGCTCTCTGACTGGCAGCTAAGCAGAATGAAAGGGGGAAGTGAAACACATGTCCTCCAATTCACCAGGAAGAGGCTGCTCTTAAATTCACTTAGAGCTCATGCTCTTATCAAGAAAAGTACCAAGAAGCCAGTTGCGTAAGTTGACTGCTCAAATGTTTACAGTGTTGCTCTGCTGGGCTGAACAGCGGGCCTTAATATCTACTCCTTAATGTGAAATCCAGATAGTGAAGAATGCAGGAGTTCTATTGTTACAGAGATGTTTACTCTCACAAACTACTGGCAAATAGATTTACATTTACATTTAAGGCATTTGGCTGACGCTCTTATCCAGAGCGACTTACAATTTGATCATAGGTAGGCCAAGGCGGTGTTAGGAGTCTTGCCCAAGGACTCTTATGGGTATAGTGTAGGATGCATCGAACCCCAGTCTACAGTGTAGAAGGCAGAGGTGTTAACCACTACACTACACCAACCACATAAATAGATGGCTTCGCACCCATTGAAAGTGCCCATGTTCATTGTGTAGTAGCACAACCTTACCAGCAGATGGCAGTGGGCTGATATTAAAAACACAGGCCATTAAGTGATATAAAAAAATCCCCTTTTGTGCTCCAGGTGCATCTGCCTCTAAACAACAGTGGAATATCAAAGAGCCTACAGCCGCCCCCTTCATAGCTTCCTATTCATTGGGCATAATAAGTATATAAATTGATTATGTAGCATATAATCAATGACTGCTGTGATTCTCTTGTATCGATTGCTGTTCAAGCCCTTTCAGAGTTCAGTGCCGTGCAGCAGAGCACAATGGAGTCACTGTCACGGCCTCATCTGTCAGCAGAGGAGGGAAGGATTGATGGGAGTTAATACTGCAGGGACACGCGCAGCACTGCAGAGGAGGAGCAGTGGGACTTCGCCCACGCTGCTCCGATAACGTGGTGGGAGGTGCTCAGTAGGTCAGGTCTTAAATCCACAGAGCTTGTAAGGGGCCATGGGTAAAAAAAAAAAACCCAAAAGCATGACATCTCGTTCCCTCACAATAATTTTGTGTTCCCTTGCAAACTTTGCAGTAACACTTTCTATGACACTGTCACGTTTGTAAGCATCTATAAACACATTCATAACATGCTATAATGCATTCATAAGGCATTATAAACATGGCTATGAGTATGTATGAAAATGCATTACACGTTATAGCCATGCTTATTATGAATGAATTAACATAATGCATTATACGCACTGTTCATAACCAATTATAACAGCTCATAAGTAAAGTGAAGCGTAGTGTACTAAAGCCTCCTCTAGTGTTGAGTGCTGTGTCTGATCCACTCGTACCAGCACAACACACACTAACACGCCACCACCACGTCAGTGTTACTGCAGTGCTGAGAATGACCCACCACCCAAATGGTACCTGCTCTGTGAGGGTCCTTGGGGGTCCTGACCACTGAAGAACAGGGTAACAGAGTATCAGAGAAACAGATGGACTACAGTCTGTAACTGTAGAACTACAGAGTGCAGCTATACAGTAAGTGGAGCTGATAAAGTGGACAGTGGGCGTAGAAACAAGGAGGGGGTCAGAATGTGACGCCTGATCGTCGCATCACTGACTACAAACTGACGTCATGTCCTCAGAGTGGGATGAAAGGGTCCTAATAGGAGGTGTCAGATTCCCCCTGAAGCCCCTTAGCACAAAATGCACAAGGGGACAATAATAATAAAGCCCAATTCAGGCAGAATGGGAAACACTCAGTCGTTCTACTCTCTCTGAAGTCTCGAGAGCTCTCAGGGAAGGCCAGTGGGTGCTCTACCCTGTGACGATATTGAGGACGTTGAGCAGCAAATGCAGCTTCCCTTCACTTCAGGCCCCCATATTGATGGATGTTGCAGCGCCGTTAGATTAGGGGAGTGACACCGCGGTGCTGCTGAGGACGCTGAGGACGCTGGGACGGCACTGCGATGGGATCATTTATCAGGGGGTGCCGCTACTGTAAATGCAGAGATTATTTATTTAGACAGCGTTGCAAGGTAAGGGCCGTGTAATGAAGTTGAGACATATTATCCTCTTACTTCGGGTCATTAGGTGAGTCTTTAAAGGGCTCATTAGATGGAAAAACACTTTTTTTTCAGCTTTTTTGTAATGACTTTGTCTAAATCTCAAGTGGATCTCGACTCCATGAGTCGTGAACTTTTGGCTTCTTTAGCCACTTGGTGCAGTTATACAGTCCTATGCAAAAGTTTGGGTGCCCGGGTCAAATTCCATGTTTTGTAGGTTTTAAGGGAACACATCCTCTACAGAGGGCTGCACCTTGTGATACACAGTTGCTGTGTATATGTTGAATTTAACATCTTGAAAATAGAATGACACAAAATGTACAGAAGTTACGCCACGTCTGACTTACTTTATCGTGTTTTTCCTTTTTCCAAAGCGTTAAACTCAGCAAGTAAATAGAAATGATGCACTAAACATTTAGTCGTTCTAACAGGACGTGCTAAGAGTTGGATTTAGACAATCAACAGAACAAGAGCGTTAGAACAATTGCGTACGACTGTACAGTATGTCTGTATCACAGGGCTGAATCCCAAAGGGGTCTTTATTAGAACGTGATGCACTGTTTGGGTGCAGGACCCAGTATTTTACCACTTACTCAGTGCACTAAACAATACACTACAGCCGCGTGAGGTGCAGCCTTTGATGGTAATCCATAAACATTGTTTTGAGTGCACTGTTTTCGTGATGTCACAAAAACCAGGCAATTGCATACATGGACCTATTCAGCTTACAGCAGTTGAGCCCCAGCCATTCAAGCTGACGTTATAAGCTGGTGTGTTTTGAAACTTTACCAATGTTTACAAACTGCAGTCAGTGTGTCAAGTAGCCCCTGGTGTTCAGCTACTCCAGCACTGATGGTTGCTTACTTACTTTCCATAGCTCTGCTGATAGAAGCTTCAGTAGCCACGTTTACATGCAGCCTAATAATCTGTTAGTAATCCGACTAATAGCTCAATCGGAATAGAATACATCCATGTAAACACCTCAATCGGAATAGTCTAGTCCGATTGAGGCCATTTGGAATACAATTTGTATCCAATTGATCGAGGTGGGTAATCCTGTAAATAATCAGTTAAATTGAAGAATAATATCCGTGTAAACGCCTGTATCCGATTACATTCCCTATCGGAAAGTTTCAGTCCGTTCTGCATGAGCGTCGCGTCACAGTGAGAGTTTATACCGTTCAACACGGCGGAGCAGAAACTGGTCTGCAGAGGAGACGAAGTTCATGCTCTGATCTTTAAAAGACGGCGGTGGGACGGACGTCCAGCTTATGTGTCTCAGAACACGACGTTTCCCTCTCGGCCTTCTTTAATAAGGACACGTGAAGGACGTTTTCCTGAGTCTGACGTCATTTTAAAGCAGTTAAAAACACAATCACTGCTCACTGCTGCTCATCTCACTCTGACTGGACTCAGGTGATGTTCGCTGTCATGGTAACGGTTACTCTAAGCAGTTCTCCACGCGCATCATTTTGCATTGCATTACTTGTAGTGAGCATGTAAACGAAGGTTTTCCATCAGATTGTTGAATAGAGTGAGAATAAACACCTCAGTCTGAATCTGTAATTGTGATTGGCAAAAATCTTTGCATGTAAACACAAAGCCAGTGGCAGCAAAATGTTTGGTTTTTAACACTTCTTCTTTTGGAAATATCAAATAACGTTTCATAACGTGATCTTCCAAACATCTCCACTTCTGGCTTGGGTAAAAATCCACACTTTCATCCAAACTCTTGGGAAAGATTTCAGATATGCTGCGGCATGTTGTGAAGTTTTCAGTGCCATCCTGAATTTGTGTTTGATTACATAACTGGGGGCATGATGTCATAATAAGTTTATATTCAGGGACCCCCCAACCCCCCCCCCCCCCTGAATTTTTATTTTGAGATGTTCAGGGGGTTTAATAGGAGCTCCCAGACCCCCGAGGACCCCCTGTATTTTGGCCCCTGGCTACAATCAAAGGCTGCACCTTCAGTGGTAGTGTGTTGCACAAGCATATTGTTTAGAGCACAATGTAGGTATTAAAATAACAGCTCCTGCACACAAATCATACAATATGTTCTACTAACGAACCATTTGGGATTCAGTCATGTGTGCACAATTCCCTACTGGACATGCTGTACAGCGCAATGCAAATGTTTAACTGCCTCCGGTCAAATTGACATGTTTTGTCGATTTTATAAATGAAAACAGGTTAGCACGTCCTCAACAGGGAACAAACTCCATTATAACATTTCTCTGCCAATTCTAGGGCAAAATTTCTATTTATCATATTGGGAAAGATAAACGATAATGAGAAAAGGTGGCAGTGCTTTTTGTCTTATTTCCAAAATGTTGAATTTAACATGTAAACAGTAACTGCGCTTTAAGATGTGCAGACCTGTGTTTAAATGAGACACAATACAGCACAGCCAGTCGGAACAGAGGCACAGAAATCGGCCTTAAAGGCAACATAACAAACACGGCCTAATTCTGAACAATAAATGCAGTTAAAGTAGTAATGTGAACAGCTAATTAGTGATGTCACAACCATCAATGCATTACATATGATTGCTCATTCATACTGAAGCCGAAACTCTCCACGAAACAGTACCACATCCTCGGCAGGGCGCTGCTTTTTGTGATGGGTAGAAAAATCAGACCTTTGTGGGGAAATGAAAAGTCATTAGTACAAACAAAATGTGCAAAAGGACAAATAAAACTCGCAGGAATGGTTCTCAGCAGAAACGGTAGAGCTAATAAGCCCTGTTCAGACAGAATGAGGAACACGCTCTTGTGATTTGTCAATCCAAAAGATCCTTTGAGCTTTCGAGGAGTCGTTGTGCTCGCTCTGAAGCCTTGAAAGGAGCTGAGAAATCAATCCATGAAGCAGTTTGTCTCCAGAGTGTTCTGAAGTGAAAGATTTTCTGTGCAGCGTTTAGCTGCAAATTAGGCCATTGGTTTCTCTATGACTGGATATTAAATGTAATCTCTTTATTCTGCGTCACGTTTTAAAAGCATCGCGGCGTTAAGCTGCATTGAACTGTGTGGTGATGCGACATGGAGTCAGGATCAATGGTCTAGTGTGCTGAGGATAAAGAGAGCAATGTGTGTGTTGCTGAAGGCTTTTCTGTGCCCCTCTTCTGTGTGCTTGGGCAAAGCTCCACGTGCCCTGCTGGATCCAAAATGAAGTTCACGAGGGGGGCCATGAAGAATGATAAATCCACCCAGAATGCAGTGTTTTTGTCTTTGGACTTTGGTAAACCAAAGAGAACAGGGTGACAGGACCAACACAACTGACTACCTTTGTAAAGCACTTTTTACAAAACCTCCTCACAGCGTTAATCTTATCAATGACATCCCTAATTCAAAATTCAAAAAGTTGAGATTTGAGTTTTGTTTTGTTGATTTTTGTCACTGATTGGACTTTTCATCTTGTTTTCATTGTGTTTGATATTATCCATAATTCTAAATCTAGTTGGCACCTCTCAACCTCCTGCACAAGCTCTGGCCCCAACTAACCCGCCCCCCCAACCCACCTAACCCAGCTACCTGGGCTAGGTGGGCTGCCCAGCCACCAGGCGCTCACCGAGGGATGCTACCCCAAGGCCTGGCTCCTGGTAACCCACTCCCGTTCCTCTGTGTCCTTTTTTCATGGAGGATTTTTGGATTGAGTTAGTCTGGGTCTTCACTCCAGACCCTAGGAGACCCTACCAGGAGCGTATTGCTCCCGACAACTTAGCTCTGAAGATCCCTAGATCACACAAGCCCTTCCACCATGGCAAGGCCCCGATCCAGGAAGGGCCAAAACGTTATATAATGAAAGTTACATTATCACTCTTTTATAATCCTACTTTATTCTAATAATCTAATCACAAACATGATGTCCAAAATGACTGGAATCTTAATGGGGGAGCAGCACATTGATAATACTGATTTTGCATTAGCACCCTTTGCAGTCTTCAATGTTATGTTACCAACAAGCTGCTGGTGTATGACCACTTCACCAAACTAAGTTTAGATGTCCAGTCAGTCCAGCTTAAACAGACATAACAGCCATTCAGTAAAATTACCTCATATATTCCAATTTTACAGTGTGTCACTCAGTATTTAGAGTAAAACACTGAATCTTCTCTTAATACTACTGGAGGAACCCGTTGGCCTGTTAACTGGGTAATAAGTTAACCAGAGTAACTAGAGCTAGCTTTCTGATATGAGTTCTTTAACTAATGTGAGTGGCCTGCTTTGGAGATATATTATATATTTATAGATAAAGTATTTTAAGCCTATTTAAGCCATTTTAAGCCATATTCAAGCTGGATTAGTTTTACCAGAGGAGGTTTGTATGTGATTTGACTGGCCAATTTGTACAGGGTAAACAGTCTGTGTGACATATTATTATTACATATACACTATATTGCCAAAAGTATTCACTCACCCATCCATGGTACCGTGATTGGACGCCACCTGTGGAACAAGTCCAGTCTTGAAATTTCCTCACTACTAAATATTCCACAGTCAACTGTCAGTGGTATTATAACAAAGTGGAAGTGATTGACAACGGATGTGTTCTCTGGAGTGACCAATCACGCTTCTCCACCTGCCAATCCAATGGATGAGTCTGATTTTGGGGGTTGCCAGGAGACGGTACTTGTCTGACTGCATTGTGCCGAGTGTAAAGTTTGGTGGAGGGGGGATCATGGTGTGGGGTTGTTTTTCAGGAGTTGGGCTCGGCCCCTTAGATCCAGTGAAAGGAGCTCTTAAAGCTTCAGCACCAAGAGACTTTGGACAATTTCACGCTCCCAACTCTGTGGGAACAGTTTGGGGACGGCCCCTTCCTGCTCCAACATGACTGCACACCAGTGCACAAAGCAGGTCCATAAAGACGTGGATGAGCCAGTTTGGTGTAGAAGAACTTGACTGGCCTGCACAGAGTCCTGACCTCAACCTGATAGAACACCTTTGGGATGAATTAGAGCGGAGACTGTGAGCCAGGCCTTCTCGTCCAACATCAGTGTCTGACCTCACAAATGTGCTTCTGGAAGAACGGTCAGAAATTCCCATAAACACTCCTAACCCTTGTGGAAAGCCTTCCCAGAAGAGCTGAAGCTGTTATAGCTGCAAAGGGTGAGCTGACATCATATTAAACCCTATGGATTAAGAATGGGATGTCACTCAATTCATATGCGTGTGAAGCCAGACGACCGAATACTTTTGGAAATATAGTTTAGGTACTTACATACAATATATGTACAATATAAACGCAGTGGCTGGAGTGCACAATAACCCAATAAACAAAACCTTCTTTCTTCTTCTTTTAACCAAAAAACAAAAAATCTTGTCATGTTTTAGTGCATTTATGTTTATAAGCAGTTATTTGCATGTAATATAGTGCTTATATATAGTGCTCACTTACTGACATACCTACTTACGTCAACATAGTTGAAACCAATTTTGATGGCTGTGTAAGACTTTTGCAAAACAGTCAGGCTCACGTCCTGACAAGATGTAGAAAAGCACCTGCTGGCGAGTGTGGCGGGTTGAAGCAGAGCCGAATTTGAGGACCACCACAGTGTGGAAGACTTTAAGTGGTGAGACGGGGACAGAATATTGTGTGTATGTGTGTCAGAGTGATGCGCCCCGCTGGGATTTGAGGCTCCTGATGAATGCACAAGGCCACCTGTCACCAGTCAAAGGGGAGGTGAGAGACTCGTGTGAGGAATGCAATGAATTCACACAGTGGAGTGTGTGCACAACACAGCGTTAATAACAACACATTAACTCAATAAATGATTAACCCCTTAGAATTCCAGGCTTATTACACACTAAGGCTTATAATTCAATAACATTATATCCAATAACATTCAGTGCAAACTAGTTGAGCTGTTCTTAGGTTATAGAAGTGTGTAATAATATATTGGGCCTGTCTGGCCATTTAAGGGGTTAATGCCACTATTTTTTAAAATGCAATTTCACTACTTTTTTATGCATTTTAGTACGACTTTTAGTTCTGTCCATAGATCCAGCCTGAAGTCCAGCTGCTCGTGTGCAGTAATGACTCGAATGATAGCCCTCTTTGTCAAAAAATTCTCTAATTTCACCAATTATCACCGAAATACATCGAATGTGAAGTATCTTTTACAGGCAAATCATAGTTTCCTATTATATATTCCAAGATTTTCCAATCAGCAGTGATACTACGGGCCTCTGTGGCTTGCCTGTTGGCCAGGGGTGTCTAATCTTGGCCGCAAAGGGCTGATGTGGCTGCAGGTTTTCAGTGCAACAGAGCACAGCACACATGATCAGGTGTTTAACGACTGAGACTGGTAGAGTAAATGAGTAGAATTAGGTGTACTTTACTTCTTTAGGACAGAAACCTGCACCCACACTGGCCCTTTGCAGATAAGATCGGACAACCCTGCCGTAGAGCTACTGCCCGATATGTTTAGCTCTGCATGATATGAGATGCTCATGTAGGCAACACTAGGTTAGAACACAAGACGTGAGACGACAGGACATGTGAGTGTTAATGAGGACAACAATTCACGCTTGTAAAATACAACCTCTTGAAACGTGTTTTTTAATTAATTTAAAATGAATTCATTTTGACTGAAAGCTGGCGACAGTCAGCGGCATGCCACGGCACCCGTGCCCAAGGACCCTTAGCCAGAGTTAATAACGCAAACCATTACATTCATCTGTAAAACTTGTTTCTGATTTACTTCAGTTGTATATTCATTTTTCTGTGTGTGTTTATGAATATACAGGGTCATTCAAAAATAATCTGATTTCAAAGGTCCATATTTTTATAGCCGTGAGGCGCCGAGGAACCAATCACACTCCAACTGTAAGAGGGGGTCTTAGAGTTTCTGACTGGCTCCTTCAGTCTGAGAGGAGCTGAGACCCCTGAGCAGAACGTTCTGCGTTCTCCACGTCAATCAGAGTGAATCCGTCAGAACTGAGCAGCGGGATTTTCATCAGCAGTGAAGCTCCAGCAGCTCAGAGCGTTCGGCGCTGGTTCCACAGCACTGGATGATCTCCGAAATCCCACTGAAAGAGCCGTGAGAGCGGCGACGCCCGACACGCTCAGTCCAGTCTGGGATGAGTTTGACTGTGGTGTTGATGTCGTCCGTACAGCTGGAGGAGCTTCAGACTGAGAACTTGTAGAGTTACATAATAAACTTCATGCTCATTTAAACCGTTTACAGCTCACTGCACTGATCTGTGATGCTTTACAAGTGAAATCAATCATTTTCAAATCAGATGAATCTTTTTGAATCAGCCTGTATTTTGTTGAAAGTATTCAATGTATCATCACTGCCATTTCAAAGCTCATGACATTTTCTTTTGCCCTTTTTTCCACTATTTGAAAATATCAGCTGTCTTTTATATTTTGGGAACATGTCATGGTGAAAGGACCAGTATCAATTTTGTAAAGCAAACCTTTAAATTTACGTTGACAGATTTTTTTCAGTCACCTTTGAAGTGATCAATTCTGAGATACAAGCTTTCTCAAAATACAGGATGTTATAAATTCTCACTGCCATTAAAAAAACTTTTTTTTGATGTTGAAATTTTATAGTCAAAGAAAAAATGTCAAATGTTAATGTTTCATATTGTTTAAACAATTTTTAAAGTCCTTACACTAAATGATTTTGATGATATATATATATATATATATATATATATATAGTTATCTGCTGCTGTCTTTGTGGGGAAACATTCTCCACAGTGCCAACTGTAAAGGGACTGGCTGCTCCACACAGAGCACTGCTGAACTCTCTGCATGTGTCGGGTTCATTGAGGTCACGGTTTGTTTTCTCTAGCGCAGAGAGAGAACAGGATTCTTTAGCTGGTCTGTAACAACAAATCAAACATTCTGTTCTATCTGCTGACTAAAAGGCTAAAATGAGAAGTTGAAAGAGCTTCCTGTGCTCTGGCGTATCGACTGAGAGGTGGTGGGCTTTCTGTCATTTCTGTCTTGTATTAAAACAAGAGAAAAACTATTCCACCATACAGCACCAACAAAATGCTCCTGACTGCCTTTTACACCGTGTCTCATATTTCAAAACGGGAAGAGATTCGATTTGGTTACTGAGGTTACAGTGTGTAATATGTCTACATATTAATATAGATGCAGATACGAAATCCATATGAGGCATATTAATATGGCATATTATCATATATATATATATATACACACACACTCACCAGCCACTTTATTAGGTACCCAGCTAGTAAAAGGCTGGACCCTCTTTTGCCTTCAGAACTGCCTTAATTCTTCATGGCAGACTTTCAACAAGGTGTTGGAAACGTTCCTCAGAGATTCTGGTTGGTTATTTGAGTTCCTGTTGCCTTCCTATCATCTGGAACCAGTCTGCCCATTCTCCTCTGACCTCTCACATCAACAAGGCATTTTCGTCCACACAACTGACCGCTCACTGGATATTTCCTCTTTTTCGGACCGTTCTCTGTGAACCCTAGAGATGGTTGTGCGTGAAAATCCCAGCAGATCAGCAGTTTCTGAAATACTCAGACCAGCCCGTCTGGCACCAACAACCACGCCACGTTCAAAGCCCCTTAAATCCCCTTTCTTCCCCGTTCTGATGCTCGGCCTGCACTTCAGCAAGTCGTCTTGACCACCTCTACATGCCAAAATGCACTGAGTTGCAGCCGTGTGATTGGCTGATTAGCTATTTGTGTTAACAAGCAACTGTACCTAATAAAGTGGCCAGTGAGTGTATATAGTTACTGATATAAAATCCAGATAGTAAGCAAGGACTGCATTTTCCTTTATTTAATTTGTAGCAAAAAAGTCACCATATTCACTGTTTAGTGTGTCACTCTGTGCCTTTATTATGTCTTCCATTGTTCTCAGGAGACTGAGAGACACACCTCCAAAGTTTGGTCTCAGAAGTTGGCTGAATATCTACTTTTCATTATCCAAAATTTAGACTTTAGACTTTACTAGACATTTTGATGTTCTAGTGCAAGTTTTCATGTTTTCAGAAAAGGCTTCTTGAACAACTACACATCCTTTCAGACCCACAGCGCTGAGTGGTCTTCTCACAGTGGAAAGATGGACAGAAACACCTGTGGATGTTTTTGGATCTGAAGCAGCTTGATTTCCTCCTCTCTCTCAGAGATGAAAGTCCTGTTTATCTGAAGGGGGCAGTTTTGGTGTCTGCCAGGTCTTCCAGGTGATTATTAGGAGCCCCATTTTCTCTGTGTCTTATCATCACTTTTTGAAATCCAGAAGGCAGCTGAGGTGTGATTGGTAGCTGCCTGTGTGAATGTCAGTGTCTGTTTGAAGGGAAACATGTCAGTGAGATCTTTAGTCTGGAGGTCGCAGCTGTAACTGGTTGGTTTTATGATCGGAAGGATGTAAGAGTTAAAGTGGCAGCAGAGTGCGCCACGAAAACAGAGGACAAATGATGATGATGATGATGATGATGAAGCCTTTATGAAGTCAATGAAGTCAAAGTCAAGTTAAAGTGTATTTAAATGGCACTTTTTACAACAGATGCTGTAAAGCAAAGCAAATCCGGGTCTGAGACCACGTGAGTGGCGCCAGCGGGAAGGAAAAACACTCTGAGAGCAAGAAGAAGAAACCTTGAGAGGAACCAAGACTCAAAAAGGGGAGCCCATCCTCTTCTGGTCCACACCGGATAGCAAACAGTATAAAATATTAGATATTGTGAGTTCATGCAGGTGAGGTTTGGACAGCGTTGTACAGCATGAAGCTCAATGGTGGTCAAGCCGGTCCACAAGGCTGGTGAGCAGTGGCGCCCAATCAAGGCAGAAGAAGCACAGCATCAGACGCACAGGACGGGAGTTATTCAACTCGGCAAAGAAAAGGAAACGCACAGAGAGTCAGTTCTGTAACGAGTGACTGATCACAATACTGATAGATTTAATATTATACTTAGTGTTGGATGCTTTCATGCAATTTGCTGTTAAATATGTAACTTGTTTTTTTGACACTGCTCTTAATGGCTGTTTTGACTGGAAATGAAAAGGTAGTCTCTGACTTTTGTACTATATAAACTGTGTGTGTGTCTGAAGGTTCTATGGGTTCTACCTCTTTGAGCACGTGCACGAGCACCATACCTTCTTCGATTTGGATTGCAAATGCAGCAAACGCAGCGCTTCAGTGAAGCTCAGGACCTGCAGTTGAGCTCAGCTCTTCTTTCAGCTCTCCTCCTCTCTGCTGTGTCTCTGAATCTCAGGCTCTCAGACGGTTTCCTCCTCATCTGAAGGCATCAAAGCCCTTTGAATTTTCAGCTCCAGTATTGAAGGTATGGAAGGATTCCGCACTGATAACCACAACAAACCGGGTCCGCTCTTAATAACATTCCCTATTGTGTGTTTGCTGGGAATTTTAAAATGCTTGCAGTAGATTTATACCCACAGTCACAGGTGAGCAGTCACGAGTGAGTTATATGTACATAACGTCGAATTTTGATGGATTGGAGTTTTAAATGACAGTACTTATAGTCTTAATAAACTTTTTTATTATAAATGAAATGAATATGGTTTGGCTTTATCATTGGATATACAATGCAACAGTTGGAAGACTCCTGGTTTATTTTCTAAGTGTGTTCAAAGTAAATATGGCATTTATCGCAAATTTTAGTGCACAGTTTCAGTTTATTTGTTGAATTTACCATTTTAGAATCTAAAATATGAAAATACAGGGTGATTCGCTCGAAAGAGGCCCCAAATATTCTGTAATAACTCAATCTGAGCGAAACAATGTGGAATGAGCTCCTCAGGATATGGAGCTTCAAACAAGCCAGGATGTCCCTGTGTTGGAGCGATGAGGTGGGTGCCGGACAGCCGTCATCAAATTTAAGTGATGTTTGCTACTTCTGGGTGCAGACTCCCGCACCCCTTCATATGTCTGGCAGAAAACAGAGATGAATTCCAGCATCATATGTAATGCAATCGATTACACACACGTCACAGTATGTCGTGTATTTCTTTGGTTCAGATTGCTTCATCATAACGGGAGGTACAGCAGAATATTTGGGGCCTCTTTCAAGTGAATCTCCCTGTATTTTCATATTTTAGATTCTAAAATGTTAAATTGAACAAATAAACTGAAACTGTGCACTAAAATGTGCAATAAATAACCTTTGCACAGGTGACATTTTATGATATGATAACACTAACAACAGTAATTATGCATTAAAATGTGCAGAAGGGTGCTCACTGTGGAAGATGCGTAACTTATTTTCACTTCCAGAATTAACAAAACTTCACATGTCCAGGGGAGTGAAGTTGTGTCCTCAGTTAAGTGTAACTGATGAGATAGTTTACAACCTAAAGCCCAGCAAATTCACCGTTTGGAGCTTTGCCCACCATTATTTTCGTGTTTGAAAAGGAAAAGACATCAAGTCGCACTGATTCCTGGGCAAGCACTGCTGTAAAAGCCAAATGTTCACCCTATCCATCACACCTCCAAGGGCTTTTCTAACACCGCTGCTAAAAAACAGCACAAACTAACATGGTCTAAGATGGTCTATGCTGGTCTGGTGCCGGTCTGGTGCTGGCTTAGCTACTCACCCAACATGGTCATACTGGTTGACCAGCATACCAGCATCCAAAACACAACGTATGCTGCTCTATGCTGGTTTTTCGAGCAGGGGCACTTCATTTGAGTTAATAAAGGGATGGCAAATCCCTTGAAATGGCATCAGGGATTCCAATGAGGGGCGATGGTGAGGCCAAGTGGACGAGGACAGGATAAAAACGGGACTGAAGTGGGCAGACAGTTAACTGTCTCCTCCACCTTTATAATTAAAAAGCGAACTGCATGAAAAGCCTTTTGGACACGTTAGGCTAGGCTTGTTTTACTTCACTGTAAAAAAGTGATCGTTTTAGAATGAGTTTAGGTCACCCCCCCCCCCCCCCCGGCAATTCCCCCCACCCCACCTGCCCCCCCCCTCCCATCCCCCACCTCACCTCTGATGGTAGTAAGTGCTCAGTCAGTGGGTGAGTGAGTGAAGTACACAGGTCATGCGCTACAGAGACCCTGGCAGTTCTGTAAAGGCTTTTAATGAACCTCGTCTCTGCGTGAACTAACAGTGAGAGAGTGTCCCTGAAGAGGAAAGCTGCTTCTAATTGGTAAGCACTAGGTTAAGAGCACCCGTGTTCTACAGGCTTTAATTGCGCACTGACCCGGCTAATGGTCCTGCGCATACAGTAAGTATTTCACACATGTTGTTTTCACACGTAATGTAGTGGGAACGAAGTGCGGACGCCTAAAGACGCCTCATGCTTTTAATATTTTCTGTTGGGTAATTACCACGATTTGAGGGGCCGTGTCATTATTGAGATCATTTGATTTGCTCTTCTTGTAAATCTTTTAATACCCAGGTGTGTATGCGCATTTCCACTGCAGGGCCTAATTAACAAACACTGTGATTACTCAAACATTTATAGATATATAATTTTAAAGGGAAATGGGAAATGGGCCACAGACGATTTATTGTGTTCAATTGTGCACATAGCTTGCATGATCTCCATAGAAAAGCACTGACAGTAGAATGGGATGCTCTGGAGCACTGTATGTCCATTTATTGGAGTAATGTCTTACCATCTTTGCTGTAAATGTGGCTCAGTGTGTAATGTCCTGGTAATGTCCTAGTAAAAATGTAATACGCCGACTTTGCTTTGCTTTAAGCTTCAGCTGAGCTATAGCTGCATTTCTCGCATCTCTAGCAGGAAACTTTTCCACGAAAGTACAACATTTTCCTGTTAAATGTCTCTCAGTGTTTGACTTTTTACGAGGCTGAAGATTTTCCCATTCCACCATAAATGGGAAAGGCACCAGAATGCAACGGCTGCACCATTTAAGGTGGAATGGGAGAATTCAAATAAGAATTAGTGGTTGACAGACTAAGCGTATCAGGAAACCAGCTGGAGTGATTATAAACGCAAATATGTCCATTCATTTCCAAATTATCGATGTTCATCTTAACTCTCTCTCTTTGCCATTTTGTCACCTACTAGGTAGGCAAGATTGTTGTCTGCATTGCTATGGTGACCTGCGCACTGATCCTCAGGATTAAAGGGTGAATTAGTAGCTCCAGTGTTTAAGACCATTTACTGTTAAACTGGGTTGAACAATCAGCAAAGCTTTATTTTACTGTAAAGGAGGATTATTTTATTATTACCTACAAACCTAATCCTGCTGCAGAGCCGCAACAGGCTGGTAAAAGAGCCACATGTTGCCAACCCCTGGCCTAAGTTCATGATTTCCATTAAGAAGAGTGTGAAGGAACTGGAACTGCATTCTCTGGAGTGATGGTGCACCACCCAGTATCTTTGAGCTGAGCTGCTGTGATGTGTAGAACGGAGAATGAAACATACAGGGTCTGTCAGTTGTGCAACATGTCTCTATTTTAATGCCACAGAATAAGATAATAAGTTGACACGTGAAAGAAATTGTTGATGTCCAAAAAAAGGAATATTCCAGAACTTTTTCTGCCTACTTTTTGTCCACAGACACTAAATTCACTGTGCATCTCTGTACTCAGAAAAAAGAAAAACAGCTAACTTGAAAAACACATCTAAGAAAAGCAGAAGTGGACAAAGTACACAAACCACGTACTTGAGTTAAAGTCGAGACCCCCAAGGTAAAATATTCCTCCAGTAAAAGTAGAAGTTCCTCCCTTTAGACCTCCACTTGAGTAAAAGTACTAAAGTATTTCCCTTCAAATGTACTTAAGTATAAAGTAAAAGTACTAAAAGAGTAATTCTGGCTCTGATGTCCTGTTATCATTTTTATAACCAGACTGGCTTCATGAACTCATTTCAGGTGAAAGTCCTCCAGCGTCTCTCTTGGTAAACCAGTCTTTTAATAGAACGTCATTAATTAGTGACGCTGACGTCTATTAAAATGATCAGAAGCACAAAACACTGAAGGTAAACAGTTTCCATCAGGGAGAACCGAGTGGCTCTGAAATCACTTTTTACACACAAGCAAAGTTTCAGTTTCAGATTTATTTACAACTTAGTTCCAAGTTTAAGTTGAATAAAAACTGGCTTTAAACTCAGGATCACAGATGAGCTCCTTTACTATGTTGATCTGTAGGCGTCTGTTCATAAACATAAACCAGCCCAAACTCATTTACTATAAAATGAAATGGTGTTTGTAGAAATTCAGAAAAAAGCCGCGTCAGTCTCGACTGCATATGTGGACATATTTCTATATTGAGCTCTATTTACACAAAGTTAGGTTAGTTCATCATTTATGTTGAACAGACTCTCCCAAAGTTTTACGCTGCTGCGCTGACGTTGAACCGCGTGCTGCACTGGGTCGGTATGACCAACAGGTCAAAACCAGCTCTAAACAAAGTGACCGCTGGGCCCTGATTGGTGCTCTGGCTTTGCGCTTCTTTCGTTTTGACATGTGACGTTTTTATACACACAGAAACCAAAATGAACGACAGATTTCTCAAAATGTAGGAGGAAAAAGTCGGATATTAGACTCTGAAATGTAGTGGAGTGAAAGGAAAAAGTCGCCCAGAACGGAGAAACTTCAGTACAGATACACCAAAAATACTAAAGTACAGAAACCAATTACATTTACTCAGTTACTCAGTTACTGTCCACAAGTGAAGGCAAGTTAGTTAAAGCACTCCCACTCTCAGCTGGAGTAGAAAATGTGTTGGTGCTTTAGCTTCATCTTGTTGTGTGTGTGAATTAGGATCCTACTGCTGTGAAATGTTACCTCTGCTTTGCATATCATGCCTTTCATGCTGGGACTTTGTGCGTCTTGCTTTCTTGAGTTTATTTCTCTTTGTTCCCACCACCGTTCAAAGTTCTGTGCCACAATATTTCCTCTTATGATGCAATGAAAGGACAGAAGCTGTATTGCCCTTGTGTACGGAGCATTCTTAAATCTGTCAGAATTAACACTCACATGAATATTATGCTTTTTAAAGTAAAAAATACATCAACAACAAAAAAAAATCCACATTGACGTTATTTGAATAATTGATATAGTTGAGTAATGACTGCAGTTCTCCTCCAGTGTTTGAAAGTTAGATAAAACTTCATGAGAACAGCTTTGTTAAGACATTCTCTCAGCTTGAATCGTCCTCAGGGCCACCCACAAGTCGGGGAAAAGGGAACCAAGCATTAGGGGGCAAGAGATGAAGCGTTGTGCTCAGAAAATATGTGGAAAATAATATGTATCTTCCAAGTTTAGCCCTCCTCAAGGAGAAAATAATCCGGATATACAGGAATGTGCTCTCTGTAGAGTATTCATTTAGAAAATCAAAAGAACGCAATTTAACCAAGGGCGCCAAAACTTTCACACACAACTGTACATTCATCTGTAAATCTATCTACGTTGTTCTTTTAAAGATGGGGCTGATTTTCTGAAGGTAATTTGCAGTAATACATTACTGAAGTAGTGTTGTGGGTGGAGTTTTTGTGGTCTCTGCCAAATCACCATTAGTGTTTTTATTTTTTATTTATACCCAATTTAGGGGCAGGCACTTCGAAGGACGTGGTCTATGAAGGTTGAGCAGACCGAACTGAAATGAGACAGTCTGCCCTACGGGGGATTTACTGCCTTTACCGTTGAGCCATGAAACACCACTCTTGTCAAGCTCTTTTACCAGAAACTTTGATTTTTGTTTTTTTATTTCTTCATTTATTAGAGCTGGAGATGCTTCACCACCAACTACTGACGAGATGTTCTCAGATCCTCGCTGGCACGCAGTGAACTTTGGGATATGTTGGCTGGCGAAGGATCCGTCCATTGGATCCTTCGTTGCCATGGACAAGAAGGACACGTTTCTCGACTGCATATGAAGGAGCCTTTGAAATGGGACGGCCTAGTCACGCCGCTGTGATGCAATCGGCCTCAAAAGCAGCCTCGGAAGGATGCAGCCCCTGAATTGGGACACACTGAAACTCATGTGGACAGCGAAAGTAACTGGAACTACAGCTACTGATTACTTCTATTAGTTGTTTAATGTAACCGGAGGGGAACCTTTTGGGCATTCAGAAAAGGTCCAATCATGTCTATAATTTTTGGATCACACAGATTTTCTAAGACACTTATCCTTCTTGGTTGCAGGGGGAGCTGGAGCCTATCCCAGCAGTCGAGGGGCAGAAGGCATGAAACACCTTGGACAGGTCACCATTCCATTACAGGGGAAAAAAACATATACATTCACACACACATAGGGGCAATTTAGCATGTCCAATTGGCCTGACTGCATGTCTTGAAATCGGAGTACCTGGAGGAAACCCACAAGACACAGGGAGAACATGCAAACTCCACATTGAATAGACCCTGGTTTCAAACCCAGGCCCTTCTTGCTGTGAGGCAGTGCAGAAACTTGGCCAAAAATGGAACTGTTTTTTCTATGTTATGGGGGTAAACATAGCTAAGTGGGCTCTCCTATTGGTCAGGACTTCAGGAGATGAAGAGAAGTCCTAATGCCTTAGATTACCCAACAGCTTTATGAAGTGACAGAAGTCATGTTTTGGTTTCCTACAATCAGGAAAAAGCTCCAGCCTGTGTATAACATGCTGCCCCGCCCACTTTACCTAAGACTAATGTGTCTAATCTAGCCAATCAGGAACTTCTGATGGAGTTAATCAGCTTCAACAGGTGTGCTTGGAAGCAGTCTCTTCAGGAAGGTAGATCTCCAGGACCAGGGTTCGTGACAACTGCTCCAGGCTTTCTGGAAGTCCCACATCAGTGACTATGAATACAAGTGGCAGCTTGATCAATGGGCTATTCGGTGGCAGCAGTTCTGCACCAGGCCTGTCTACTTAAACAGTCAACGTGAAACTGAAAAGGTCTTTAAGAGGCTTCAAATGTGTTTCATCTAAAACAGCCAAAACATGCATATGAATCACCATTAACTTAGCGCTAAAAACTACTAGAATCCCATATGGGCTGCTAGCTGAAGTTAGCACAGTCATAGAGGCGGATTATTTACCGGTTTTAATCGAGTTTTGACATCTGTATCCCAAACTGAAAGCCTAACTTTAACAGCCACCACCTAGTCTTGTGATTGTTTATGTTTCAATGAGAAACATTATCTACAAAAATACAAGTATTAGTTCGAACTCAAGAAAATCATCTTTGACACAGCCCAATTTCTGTGACATGAAGGAGCCATTCAACATGATTTTTCAGGGCTCAGACATGGAGCTTGTAGAACACCTGTATTGTTTAGGGTGCAAAGGCTGTAGCATTGAATTTGTGCCACATATTATATATTTTAAACTTTTAATTGTGAAACTTGGCAACTGCCCAGTGGCTTCTGTTGTAAGAGTTTTTCAAGTCCACTAGTTTTCTCTTCTTTTCCAAGTACAGGGAAAGCCTTTGGAAAGGCATTGGTATCCCAGATGTTTGCTAAGGTGTTGTCAGGCCATTGCTACAGTATCCCGGGTGGTTGCAAAGGTGTTGCTAGGCCATTGCTATGCTGTTGATGGGCCGTTGCTACAGTATCCCAGGTGGTTGCTAAGGTGTTGTTAGGCCATTGCTATGCTGTTGCCAGGCCATTACTACAGTGTCCCAGGTGTTTGCTAAGGTGTTGTTAGGCAATTGCTGTGGTATCCCAGGCGGTTGCTAAAGTGTTGCTAGGCCATTGCTATGCTGTTGCTAGGCCATTGCTGCAGTATCCCAGGTGGTTGCTAAGGTGTTGTTAGGCCATTGCTACAGTATACCAGGTGGTTGCTAAGGTGTTGTTAGGCCATTGCTATAGTATCCCAGGTGGTTGCTAAGGTGTTGTTAGGCCATTGCTATGCTGTTGCCAGGCCATTGCTACAGTGTCCCAGGTGTTTGCTAAGGTGTTGCTAGGCAATTGCTGTGGTATCCCAGGCAGTTGCTAAAGTGTTGCTAGGCCATTGCTATGCTGTTGCTCGGCCATTGCTACAGTATCCCAGGTGTTTGCTAAGGTGTTGTTAGGCCATTGCTACAGTATCCCAGGTGTTTGCTAAGGTGTTGTTAGGCCATTGCTACAGTATCCCAGATGTTTGCTAAGGTGTTGTTAGGCCATTGCTACAGTATCCCAGGTGTTTGCTAAGGTGTTGTTAGGCCATTGCTACAGTATCCCAGGTGGTTGCTAAGGTGTTGTTAGGCCATTGCTATGCTGTTGCCAGGCCATTGCTACAGTGTCCAAGGTGTTTGCTAAGGTGTTCTTAGGCCATTGCTATGCTGTTGCCAGGCCATTGCTACAGTGTCCCAGGTGTTTGCTAAGGTGTTGCTAAGCAATTGCTGTGGTATCCCAGGTGGTTGCTAAAGTGTTGCTAGGCCATTGCTACAGTGTCCAAGGTGTTTGCTAAGGTGTTCTTAGGCCATTGCTATGCTGTTGCCAGGCCATTGCTACAGTGTCCCAGGTGTTTGCTAAGGTGTTGCTAAGCAATTGCTGTGGTATCCCAGGTGGTTGCTAAAGTGTTGCTAGGCCATTGCTACAGTGTTCCACGTCTTTGTTAAAGTGTTACTAAGTCATTGCTATGGTGTCCCAAGCATACTTGCATCATGGGGACACAAGAGGAGTGTCTAAAAAACATCTCATGATGTGAACAGCTCATTCTAACACCTGTATTGCTTGGGATGTAATGGTTGTAGTTTTGAATTTGCATCACAGATCACATTTATCAAACCTTTCAGTTGTGGAATTCAGCAACTGCCCAATGGCTTCTATTGTAAGAGGGTTTTGAGTCGACAGGTTTTCTGTTCTGCTCTAAGTTCAGGGAAAGGCACTGACCTAATTATCCCTGGAAATCGAGACTATATTACAAATGTGGCAGACAGATTCAATTGAAAAATGTTAGAGAATTCCTTTCAAATGTCTTGCTTTCTCATGAGTATAATTCAGGCCCGGCCTGCTATTGCGATGAGGCGGCAGTGCGCAGAGTTCAAGGATGAGCAGCTCCCTTCCTGTTCAGCTGCAAGAGCACGGAGCGGATGTGTGTTTGGGAACATAGTGGACGCTGCTGGGCCATGCACGGGCGACGGCGCATGACAGGGTGTGTCACACACTCTCTGCGGCATACACACCCATGCCCCTGCCGTGACCTCAACGCGGGAGGGATATTGGATCTTTGCATGGGTTCTTAATTAAAAGCACATTTGAATCTGGATGCTTTCTATGGCAAAACTGAGCACATTGCATTCAGCCTCGCAAAGATTAGGAGCTGGGCTGTCCCTCATGGTGAATGGTCTATGGAGAAGAGAGAAACAGTGAGACAGAAATGACTGGAGATGAAGAAAACGGTCATCTCCAAGCCAAGAGGCATGGGGGCGAGAGAGATACAGAGAGAGAGAGAGAGAGAGAGAGAGAGAGAGAGAGAGAGAGAGAGAGAGAGAGAGAGAGAGAGGAAAGAAGGCTGGGTGCGCCAGGTTGCCGTCTTTTCAAAACAGTGCAAATTAGCAGACACAGCTGTCCTTATCAGGGGCTGCCAGGCTTCTGACAAAGTCACATACGCAGCAGTGGTGGCCCAGAGCCAAGGGCCACCTGTCAGCTGATGGTGGGGACGCTGCAATGTCAACCTGGTGGGTTTTGCTTCCCGGCCGATGCTGTGCATTGGAGCGTACTGAGGTTTTCTCCGTGAGAACAGTATTAAATTACAGGTGATGTAACCACAACAGCTAAAGTGCTACAAACCCACATTAACCCCTTAAAATCTCAGGCTTATTACATACTGATGCTTATACTACAGGGACTCCAATGCAAATTGGGTGAGCTACTCTTAGTTTATAGAAGCGCATAATAAAACCTTTGGGCCCTGCTGATGCGCCCTGACCATGTAGGGGGTTAACCATAAAGGTTGGTTTCATTTCATCACTAGCTGACCAGATTTCTAATCTTGCTATGGCTATTAAATAAGAGTAGTTAGTTAATATGTTTTCATAAAAAAAAGAAATGACTGTATTTTAGAAGAGGAAGAATTTGGGCCTCTTTCACCGACTGTTCTTAAGAAGGAATTTCTTCTTAAAACCCCACTTACGCAGTTTTCATTTGGAATTTGTTCCTAGGTGAGAACAGAATCTACACACACTTATGAGAACAAAGGTGAGAATAGTTCTGGGTAACGTCCATTTTTGTGTCCCCAGCATTTTCAGATATATTACACCTGAGAAACATCTTAGGGTTACAATTTATTTATATTTTAAAAGAAAGAAAAAGTTACTTTCATCAATTCCACCTTCGTGAGCCTCAATTCAGCAGAATTGGCTTTTAATTCAATCACATAGAACTCCAGGCACCACAGAAGAGCTCGTCCCCAATGTCATGTGTGAAGGCTGAGGCCGTATTTTGAGGTAAAAAGGTTTTTCTGCTATTTTAACTGCAATAATCTAGAAATTACTATGAAATATATACATTAAAATCACATGAAGAAAACAAAAGCCAAATAAATATTATAAGATATATATAATTAAAATTCCCCAGGAGTCGTGTCACTGGTGTCACTGGTGTCACTGCGTAACATAAAACTCTTATTTTGAAATAAAAGCCACACCGATGACATCACTCGACCTCCTTCGACCTGTTTTCTGAGGATCTATGGAGAAAAGCTCATGGTGAGTCCACTGTGTCTCTCAGTTCTCAGAGATTTTCTCATTCAGCTCATGATCTCATATGAAGCTTCTAGCTGACATCACTGGTGTGACCGACTTTATTCTGAGGTCATTGTGAAAAAATCATTTATTTAATTAATTTAATTCCATATTTTAGTGGATGTTCACATGAGAATACGTTAGTGGGACGCAGAGTGGATGTTGAAAAAGTACAAAGCTTGTAATACTGATAGCAGAGGTGGGAACAAGCCATTAAGTTGAAAGTAACAAGTCTCAAGTCTTCACACTTGAGTCCAGAGTCAAGTCCCAAGTCAAAAGAGTCAAGTCTCGGTTCATGTCCCGAGTCAGTAATACATTTTATTTAGTTGTCTGTTTATTTACTTATTTTATTTGTTTTTTCTCTTTCTTTTTTTAAATTTTATTTATTTTTTTATTTTATTTTTTTCTATTTATTTATTTACTTATTTAATTATCATTATTATGATTTATTATTATTATTATTATTATCTTTTTTTTTTTTTTTGTCTTTCCCCCCTTCTTCTCTTTCTTTCCTGTCCTCTTTTATTGCCTGTCAGGCCTGGCCAAACAAATAAAATACAAACTTTAACAAGAATAGACTTTAGTAACCTATAGAGCTTTTTCTTGTGAAAACAAATATGTTTGGTATATCAGTGCATTCGGATTACCATTCCGATTGCAAAAATGGCCAGACATAAAAAAAAAAAAAAAGAAAAAAGTAATAAGCAGGTCTCGAGTCGAGTCCCAAGTCAACACAGGTGTGTTCTAAACAAGTCAGTGTGCGTTCTTCAGCTGATTTAAGGCCATTTCAGCACTGAACACCAAAAATGATGGTAAGTGACGCAGCCTTTTAACGACAGTGTGTTGGGCGTTACACAACTGTATATCTGGATGTCATTCAAGAAGGTTTTTGGGAACGTTGAGCACTTGGGATTAAAATAAGAACTGCAGCTCTAAAACAAGCTCATCATAATTACAACTGCTAGTTGTAAATTGTTTTTAAATGACAGAAACCAAAACTACAACTCTACACAAAGTCTACAGTAAAGACAGCAAAGTGATGCTGAATGTACGAAGCTGATGTTGACGTTTTAGTGGCCGGCAGCTTCTTATTCGAATTTTTCATTCCACCTTAAATGGTGCAGCAGTTGCGTTTCAGTGCCTCACTGCTGCACCATTTAAGGTGGAACGGCAAATTCCAAAAATCTGAGGCGAAAATAAAAAATCAGCTTCAGCCTCGTGGTGAATTTTGCGCTTGTTTTACCTGCAGAAGCTGTTAAAGTCGGTCAGAGACGCTGCGTTTGTTTTGTCATGAGGAAATCGGTCAGTTCAGAGTGTCTGAGTTGTGGAAGAGCTGGCAGATATTTACAAATATTCACATACATTTAGATTTAATCTATCACAATAACCAATAAGGTCACCATGCCCAGTGCCAAGCATTGGTTACAGGGGTATAAAGCCCCCCAGCAATGCACTGTGGAGAACTGGAACTGCGTTATCTGGAGTGACGGAGCTCCAGCCGTACCTTTAGGATGACGTGGAACATGACCTCCCTACTGCCACTGTATCTGAATGCAATCAAATCCTCACAGAAATGTTCCAACAACTAGTGTAAAGCCTTCCCAGAAGATAAGAGGCTGTTGCTGCAGCAAAGGGGGACAAACACCTTTATTAATACCAAATGTTGGGTGAACATCTGTCTACAAACTACGTGTGGTCATTTATTTTTCTAGTTGCTGCCTTATTGTGCTCCTGGTCTTCATTTACCAGCAGCAAAGCGCACTCATAAGCATTTCTGTCAAGTACGCTGATTTTTATTCGTTTCCTCTGGGCAGGTAAATGGACACATTACAATGAACTTACATAAAATACATTGGCATTAGTTTTATTAGCTCATATTAAAACACATAAATAAGAGACACATAACCTCATCACATTCACAAACAGGCGCACATTAAGGACACAGGCGGAGCTGAGATGGATAACGAGGTATGAAAGCTGTTAGAGAAATGAGATCAAGCTAACTGTTAACTTTCACGTTGTTGGCAGTGAGAGCACGTCAGGGTGACACAGTCCTTTAAAAAGAGAGTACAGAGGAGAGAAACGACAAATAATCTCAAACAGAGCTGCTGAAAAAACGAGCTTATCCCGTCAGTAGACGGACGGCAGGAAACAAATACACTGGTCAGGCGTGACATCATGACCACCTCCTTGTTTCTACACTCACTGTCCACTTTATCAGCTCCACTTACTGTATAGCTGCACTCTGTAGTTCTACAGTTACAGACTGTAGTCCATCTGTTTCTCTGATACTCTGTTACCCTGTTCTTCAGTGGTCAGGACCCCCATGGACCCTCACAGAATGGGTACTATTTGGGTGGGTGAATCATTCTCAGCACTGCAGTAACACTGACAGTTGTGAAATTTCCTCACTACTAAATATTCCACAGTCAACTGTCAGTGGGATTATAACAAAGTGGAAGCGATTGGGAACGACAGCAGCTCAGCCACGAAGTGGTCGGCCATGTAAAATGACAGCGCGGGGTCAGCGGATGCTGCACTGGGTCGTATGACCAACAGGTCAAAACCAGCTCTAAACAAAGTGACCGCTGGGCCCTGATTGGTGCTCTGGCTTTGTGCTTCTTTTGTTTTGACATGTTACGTTTTTATACACACAGAAACCAAAAGGAACGACAGATTTCTCAAAATGTAGGAGGAAAAAGTCGGATATTAGACTCTGAAATGTAGTGGAGTGAAAAGAAAAATGGAGAAACTTCAGTACAGATACACAAAGATCTTCCGCTTTTCCGGGGTGCGGGTCGCGGGGGCAGCATCCTGAGCAATGAGGCCCAGACCTCTCTTTCCCCAGCCACTTCCACTAGCTCCACGGGGGGATTCCGAGGCGCTCCCAGGCCAGCTGGGGAATATAGTCACGCCAGCGTGTCCTGGGTCTTCCCCGGGGTCTCCTCCCGAGTGGACTTGCCTGTGACACCTCCCAAGGGAGGCGTCCAGGAGGCATCTTAACCAGATGCCCGAACCACCTCAGCTGGCTCCTCTCGACGTGAAGAAGCAGCGGCTCTACTCCGAGTCCCTCCCGGATGACTGAACTTCTCACCCTATCTCTAAGGGAGAGTCCAGACACCCTGCGGAGGAAACTCATTTCGGCCGCTTGTATTCGCGATCTCGTTCTTTCGGTCATTACCCAAAGCTCATGACCATAGGTGAGGGTGGGAACGTAGATCGACCGGTAAATCGAGAGCCTTGCCTTATGGCTCAGCTCTTTCTTTACCACAACAGACCGGTAAAGAGCCCACATCACTGCTGACCCAGCAACAATCCGCCTGTCAATCTCCCGCTCCCTTGTACCATCACTCGTGAACAAGACCCCGAGATACTTAAACTCCTCCACTTGAGGCAAGAGCTCATCCCCGACCCAGAGAGGGCTCTCCACCCTTTTCCGCCTGAGAACCATGGTCTCGGATTTGGAGGTACTGATTCTCATCCTGGCCGCTTCACACTCAGCACTTTATGTGATACATAATAACTCAATATGCTGCATACAGAAGCGTGTAAAAGGGTTACGAAAGTCATGGGGTCACCAAAGGTGATACAGGGAGTATAAGAGGTGGATTTCTAAATTGGATCGCACTTCAAATTTTTGCACTTGCTACCTTATGTGGGCTAATTAGCAAAGCAAATTCTGTAATACAAACCATTTCTGGGGCGTGAGAGTGTAGATTAGCTGTAGTCTGTGAATGACTGCCTTGTCTGGCTTAAGTGTGGTGCACTGCCACTCAGTTTTGGGGTTACTAGTTGTGTGAACCTTAACTAGCAAGCTCACTAGTCAGCAAGCGAATTAAGCAGTGAATTAAGAAAATTACATCAACAGATCTGTTTAACAGATGAAGTGTTTTACCGCATAAAGCAGTTTTGAACTATTAAGTAACAGATTAAATGAATGTTGTCAAATCAAAGAAATCTGGGCACGTTTTGCCCCTGAAGCACTTGGGGAAACTCGATTGAGGTCTGAAACCTCGAGCGTAGAGCTGTTTCCTAGGAAATTTCACTGAGGCACTATGGGGCCTTGTTAATAGAAAGCCCAGGGGACACAGGGCTGTTTCAAAATGTACAAACAGGGACGAGAGAGCCTGGGAAACACAGGGCCCTGGAGCCATAAGGTAGAGTTCTACAGTTCTTGGGAACATAAGAATGGTCCTGACAGAATAACTAGTGTTGTGAGATTGACTTTTGTTCGCTGTTCACACTGTTAGAAATGAAGGTTCTGCTCAGGTACATTTTTCCTTCATCAAGGTACAAACAGTGTAAATGTTCCCTCAAAGGTTCTACAGTGGTTTTAATGTCCGATTGTGAAGCTTAAATCAGTTCCTCCAGGTGAAAAGTTGGTATTTGTACCTTTTCATAACTGAATGGTTTAAAACGGAGCAGTAGAATGAAAGCCTGGAGGCGAGGCGAGGCGGGGTGTGTGGAGTCAGTCCAGCTTAGAACAGATCATTTCAGTTGATTATGGTTCAGTTATGTTCCCTGAATAAAGGCACTGAGATGGAGCCTTGAGGGTCCCACCCCAGTGACAGGAGGGCCAGTTTACTACCTTTATTTCTGAGTGTAGAAACCTCTTTGGTCAAGCCGTACTCACTAGCTGCTAGGAAGGAACCTCAGAGATCTCATTCTCTTTTTCCCCTTTTCTCTAGCTGATGCACAGGTTGACACCAAATGACACACGAATTCTTTTCAAAGCCCCGTGAATGGTAGAGTATTGATTATCCATCCGAGCTCCTTTTAGGAGTCTGCAATTGACAGTTCATCGGCCTCGAGTGAAAAGGCTTCGCTGGAGAAATATTAAAGGTGCGAGGGGCTGGACGGAGAATTGCATTTAATCAGCATTCGCCTTGCTTCAGCACTTCTGCACGCTGCACTGCGCCCATCCGCCCCTGCCAGAAGCTTCCCAGGGTAGGCTGGCTGGATCTGGATGGAGAAGCTGCCAGTTGGTTGGAGACTAGTCTGTCATTTCATTCATTGTGGTTAAAGCAATGGTTCGCGCAAGAATCTAATTTATGCATTCAAACCGAAAGTAGTTGATTGGTCAGGGCATGTTTTGTGCCTTTGGTTTTGCACTGGCTAACGTTGCTAACAAGCATATAGTCAACACCACGGCACAAACAGACTCGTGTGGTTTCGGACACCGTACGACATGCTGTTACCTAAAACACAGACAAAGTAAGCTGCATGGCTAAAACTGGCAGCAGCAGGCAGCCAGTATCCAGATAGCAGAACGCCTGTCAGAACCACATACGCAAGTCTTTTTGAGATTACTTACCAGCTCAGTGTGGTCTGAGATTCCTTGATGTGGCTCAAGGCAAGTATGTGATGATTTAGGCATGAGGTTTGCATAGTGCTAATTGGGGTATAAGCTCCCACTGCTTGTCAGCTACATTAGCTTCGCAGATCTGGTCCGAAGAAGCAAACTTCAGACACCAGACGTGTCTTGGCCAATAAACTACGTTTTGAGTTATATAAGATTGAGTTGGAGTAGAGGAAGGAAGCTGATCTCACATCAGTGCAGACCTGAGCTGTGGTTTACTGGCGGGAACAACCTGAGTGAGATTCCCACTGCCTGGGAGAGCAGGAAGACTTAAGGGAGTGAAGATGAGTGCTGAATGTCAATGTCTGCATCTGTATGCTGATAAGCATTGATTTCTGTGGGGGCACGATGTGTTTGCTATGTTAAAAAGCCCATATTCTACACTTTGTCTTGTATTCTGTTTTTATTATAACACTCGTGTGGGTTGAAGTACCAAAACCAATCATAATTAATTTTTACCTGACCATATTTGATCCGCTCTTCATCCCTTAGAATTACACTCTTCATTTGCTGACCTCTTGGCAAGTACCTTGTGTTGTTATTCATTCAAAAAGCAGTCGGTGGTCAGGATGTGTTGTGGGGCAACAGAAATAAATCTGCTGACACGACTGATAAACCTCTGTTTCATTCCAGAGCAACATCAGGCCACTATTCATCACAGCGGTGCTGCGGTCAGGTATACATAAGAGAGTGCTCAAAGGTTTGTAGGCTCCCCTGGTATTCCGTGAATTCAGCTATCATTTGCTGATACAGCTACACACGCACTTGTATAATTTCCATAGAAAAGCTCTGACCAGTGGAGTGGGAAGCTCTAATGTTCCTAAGGCCATAATTTCCAGCGGTGGACGAAGTACATAAACCATGTACTTGAGTTAAAGTAGAGACCCCCAAGGTAAATATTATTCCAGTAAAAGTAGAAGTTCCTCCCTTTAGACCTCCACTTGAGTAAAAGTACTAAAGTATTTCCCTTCAAATGTACTTAAGTATAAAGTAAAAGTACTAAAAGAGGAATTCTGGCTCTGATGTCCTGTTATCATTTTTATAACCAGACTGGCTTCATGAACTCATTTCAGGTGAAAGTCCTCCAGCGTCTCTCTTGGTAAACCAGTCTTTTAATAGAACGTCATTAATTAGTGACGCTGACGTCTATTAAAATGATCAGAAGCACAAAACACTGAAGGTAAACAGTTTCCATCAGGGAGAACCGAGTGGCTCTGAAATCACTTTTTACACACAAGCAAAGTTTCAGTTTCAGATTTATTTACAACTTAGTTCCAAGTTTAAGTTGAATAAAAACTGGCTTTAAACTCAGGATCACAGATGAGCTCCTTTACTATGTTGATCTGTAGGCGTCTGTTCATAAACATAAACCAGCCCAAACTCATTTACTATAAAATGAAATGGTGTTTGTAGAAATTCAGAAAAAAGCCGCGTCAGTCTCGACTGCATATGTGGACATATTTCTATATTGAGCTCTATTTACACAAAGTTAGGTTAGTTCATCATTTATGTTGAACAGACTCTCCCAAAGTTTTACGCTGCTGCGCTGACGTTGAACCGCGTGCTGCACTGGGTCGGTATGACCAACAGGTCAAAACCAGCTCTAAACAAAGTGACCGCTGGGCCCTGATTGGTGCTCTGGCTTTGCGCTTCTTTCGTTTTGACATGTTACGTTTTTATACACACAGAAACCAAAAGGAACGACAGATTTCTCAAAATGTAGGAGGAAAAAGTCGGATATTAGACTCTGAAATGTAGTGGAGTGAAAGGAAAAAGTCGCCCAGAACGGAGAAACTTCAGTAAAGTACAGTTTGTATATGCCTATAAATACAGCTTAAAGAAAATATATTCAGAACGTATGATAATAGTGTCTTATTTTCTATGCACCCAAATTCAAGATTTGACTGAGAATAAATATGAATTAAAAATTAAAATTACAAACGTAAATTTTTAACATTTATTTTATTCAACACTGACTCATACAGTCAAAAATTGAAATACTCAAAGCTACACACCAAAAGTTACTTTCATGTTCCTCAAAAAACTTGAAATATTAATTGAAACATTAAAATTTCAAGTTTTTTGAGGAACATGAAGAAGTTATTAAAGTAAAGTAATTCTTTGACAAGCGTTTGATCACTTTACCAGTGTTAGGACCTCTGGATGTTAATTTTAATATAACTTCATTCTCAATGTTCTACAGCTTTCTAGATCACTATGGGATCCTCTACAGCTCCCGTCTTTACTCTGGACAGTTTTTAAGCTCCCGACTAATTAGTCAAAACCCAAAAGTTATGAGTTATAATAGCATCATAGCAGACTTTTATACATGTAAATGCAACAAAATTGTCTGTTATTATCAATCAGATAATATTGTTGAATTATTATTAAATTACTGCCCTGTGATGGACTGGGTGTCCAGGGTGTTTCCTGCCTTCTGCCCAGTGACCACTGGGATAGGATCCAGGATCCAGGTCCCCCCACAACTCGGAAGGATAAGCGGTTTAGAAAGTGTGTGTGTGTGTGTGTATGTGTGTGTGTATTCATTAAATTCTTATTGAAATTCTATATTTCATAATTATATGTATACATACTTTTCATAATTCAAATAAGTGGCTAACAGGCTATAAATAAAACATGAATAGGGCAGCCTAAGCGAAAATGGACAGTAAGCAGCAGATCCACATTCCCAGGATGCCTCGGGGAGGAGATTAGCAGACGATAAATGGACTAATGTGTCATGTACTTGCATGATTTATATAATATCCGATTCATAATGTCCGCCCTTACTGGATCTGGGTGCATTAAAAGCCTATGGATCTTGAAGGTTGCGGTTCATTGCCAGTGCACTTTTCTCAAGCACATACATTATAAATGTACGCCTGGCAGTGCTTGTGTAGCCGGCCTGTGTGTAATTAGCTGCAGAGAAGTTGCTCAACGTGACTGTTTTTCTGTTTATGAGGAACGAACGATTGTTTTTAAAGAAGCTTTTGCTGTACTACATGCACTAATAAGCTATATGGGTTTTTTTCTGACTTTACATCTACAGGATGTACTGACAACGTAGGAGTGTCTAACAGAGTGGACAGTGAGTGGACAGTGGACAGTGAGTGTTTAAAAACTCCAGCAGCACTGCTATGTCTGATCCACTTGTACCAGCGCAACACACTACCACCACGTCAGTGCTACTGCAGTGCTGAGAATGATCCACCACCCAAATAGTACCTGCTCTGTGAGGGTCCATGGGGGTCCTGACCACTGAAGAACAGGGTAACAGAGTATCAGAGAAACAGATGGACTACAGTCTGTAACTGTAGAACTACAGAGTGCAGCTATACAGTAAGTGGAGCTGATAAAGTGGACAATGAGAGCAGAAACAGGGAGGTGGTCAGAATGTGATGCCTGACCGGTGTGTAATATTAATGGTGTATAATATAAAAGACTTTGCTCTGATTTTAGCTCAGCTAGCCGATCTCTGGCAGGAAACTTTTCTACAAATGGAAAATGTCTCTCAGTGTTCGACTTTTTCTGAGGCTGAAGTCGCTTCTCATTCGCCAGCTTCTTGTTCGAATTTCCCGTTCCACCTTAAATGGAGCCTGAGGCGCCAGAATGTAGCTGCTGCACCATTTAAGGTGGAACGGGAAAATTTGAACGGGAAACTGACTTCAGCTTCGCCACTTTTTAGTGTTTCTCCGTTTCCCGTTGCAGATTAAACGTTTCAGGAAACCAGCTGGAGAGATTATAAATGCAAACAGGTTCATTCGTCTCCAAATGATCGATACTAGCTAGGCCAGATTCTCATCTGTGTTGCTATGGTGACCGGCAGTCTGTGTTCCAATCAAGGGTGAATTAGCAGCTCCACATTAGTGGCAGCGTTTGTTAAAACAACAGAACAACCAGCACAGCTTTGTTTCATCGCAAAGCAGGATTACTTTATGGAGCCCCGCTGGTGACATCCTGTATACATAAAAATAACGCATGGCCACGACTTCATAAGGCGTGAGAATGAGATCATTAAGTCATGGCCATGACTTAGTAAAGCATGGGAATGAGATCCTAATGCATGGCCATGACTTAGTATGCCATGATCTCATTCCCGCGCCTTACTATGTCATGGCCATGACTTGATGTCATTCTCACGCCTTACTAAATCATGGCCATGACTCAATGATCTCATTCCCACGCCTTACTAAGTCATGGCCACGACTTAATGATCTCATTCCCACGCCTTACTAAGTCATGGCCATGACTTAATGATGTCATTCTCACGCCTTACTAAGTCATGGCCACGACTTAATGATCTCATTCCCACGCCTTACTAAGTCATGGTCATGACTTAATGATCTCATGCCCACGCCTTACTAAATCATGGCCATGACTTAATGATGTCATTCTCACGCCTTACTAAGTCATGGCCACGACTTAATGATGTCATTCTCACACCTTACTAAATCATGGCCACGACTTAATGATCTCATTCCCATGCCTTACTAAGTCATGGCCATGACTTAATGATCTCATTCCCACGCCTTACTAAGTCATGGCCACGACTTAATGATCTCATTCCCACGCCTTACTAAGTAGTGGCCACACATTAGGATCTTGTTTCCTCGCCTTACTAAGTCATGGCCACACATTATTTTAATTTATACAGGATGTCACCAGCTGGGCTCCGTATTATTTTGTTTACCTACAAATTGAATTCTGCTGTGGAGCCGCAACAGGGCAGTAAAAGAGACCCCTGCTACATATAATCAGAAACAGTTTAGATAATCATGATAATCCTATAAAATTTCTCATTTTTATGACAAAGACAGCTTAATAAGAAACACTGGAGGCATTGCCTGCATTAAAGATGCTTACAGCTGCTGAGATATTGATGTTTTTTGCAGTGTAGCTTCAGCCCTATAAAAGATGGCCTTAATGTCAGTTTTAAACCCGATCTCTTAGTGACCGCTTCCCTCCGTGGCCGTGTCTGGGTCTGGGCCGGGGCTCTTCACGCGCGCTGTACTTTTCCACTGAAGGACCATCAGAAGGTAAACATGCAGTGACGCATGTCGGCCACACTGTTGGATACAGGCACTTGAGCCTGAACTAGCATTATTTACATATCTCCTCTTTGCTCGATGCACATGCTGTTGTCGTGCAGGGCTGAGAGATGGAAAATCCATCAGACATGAAATATATCACTGATTGGTGTTGCCCCTTATGGCAACGTGCCACTGTAGCAGCATGCACCTTCTTTTCTATAGCATCTGCTGTTAGTTCCCCTGTAATCAACCTTGTGCTCCCCTTGAAAGATGTACTGCAGCGCTGAAAGAAACAGTCCAATTGTCTGTCATTTTTAAAGCGATTTTCTTTTTTTTAAAACTGAAACAGACCACACATGTTCAAAATGGACTTATACAGCCACAGGTATGAAAGGAACTTTCTGTCAAAAGAGTTCATTTTAAGCCTTGAAACCTGAAATCAAGGTAAGTGCTTAACCATCACAAAATGATATTTTCCCACCTCAGGCTGTCAAATCTATCAAATCACTCTATGAGCTGTTTTCACCAAGCAGCAGGGCTGAACACAGGGATCGTATTTCCCATTAAGATGATATTAATGCAGTAAAAAGCCCTGCAAAGTATACGACATAGAGCAAAAGGGAACGTTGGAAATTTGTTTTAATCAAAAGGTTTTCATTAAAATCTTTTCATTTTCTTTTAAAATAATTAGAGATTCAAAACTTGGCTAACAGGGTTGTGAATGTAGCCTAAAATCAGCATTCAGGTGGGGTTAATGTGACGGGGGGGCGCATGTTGCATACTGACTACTAATAGCCACAGTTTATATATATGAAAAATATATATTCTTTTTTTAATCATTTTGGTACCACGGATGGATGGAAGCTTCAGCCATGCAGCCAAATCAGTGTTTTGTGTGTAAACAGAGAAAATAGAGTGATAACACTTACTTCTCTGATGGAGAAACTGCAGAAAACAAGATTCTTCATCTTCCTGTATAGACGCTAATAAACGGAACGTTCCGCTTTTTTACGAAGGGAAACAGGTTTGGGTAACGTCAAATGTGGGACAGGCGTTAACCTTTTTTGTGTTCGATTAAGTAAATTATTAGGGAAATATCATTCTTTTGACTTTAAAATGCTTAAAATCAAACTGTGATTATGGCCTTACTGGAGGATCTCATGTAACAAATTTCATAGAGAACTTCAATGTCAATGAGCTGGTATGAGGCCCTAAATCAGAACATTAAAGGGAGACATAGGATAAAAAAATGTCTATCACCTTAAGGAAGGAAAGTGGAAATCACTGTAACGCATCACTACCTATAGAACTTCGCATCTCCAAACTGGTAACTTTACAGGAGAAGGTAAGAACCTATTTTACTTTTAATGTAAGTCAATG
>NC_051231.1:3155000-3175000 GCF_015220715.1 Pygocentrus nattereri | reverse complement strand
ACTCCTTCAGAAAATAAACGGCTGGGGCGCGTGACGGGCACAGCAGGTAGGTGTCGGTTTGAAATGCTAAAGGCTAAAGCTCCACATCTGTTTCCTCGTCTTTATTCCTGTATTTCCTGAAGAAGCGCCCCGTTAAAGATCCTCACGGTTTCAGCGCAGCCGCTGAATTCTGCTTCAGTCCGCTGGCGAATCGGTTTGAGAGGAATTCTCGCCGCTGACGCGACTTTCTGGACCCAAACTGTTGTTTTACACTAAATCCGGTTTCCCTCGATCCGAGGCGGCGATCTTCGTGTCACGAAGGTTAATAGCACCACTACGGTGAACGTCAGTGCAGAGATGCGTTACCGAGCCGGGGCGCTGGTACTGGGGCTTCCCCTCAGTGCGTTATCGCCCGGTCTTCAGCTCGATCCGGCGGGCTGGTGGAAGCCAGAGTGGGGACTTTTAAAAAGCGAGTGATGGAGCTCATGTTCAGTCATACGGCTATGAGTTTCATGCGTGGTAGTAACATTCAGGCTACTTATGTAACTTAAGTTGTGAAGTGCAGGGTGTGAGTAGGTGTGCAGGAGATTAACAGGCAAAACCCACCAAATCCTAGTCTACGGCTTAAATCCCTGCATGCAAGAACAGTGGAAAGCAGATTTGAGGTGTCCATCCTGGTCGGTGTTGAGCCCAGTCACGGTTGGTGTCTCATTTTGCTGCATTCAACTTTATGCCAGACTGCGCATGAAGGATACTATTAGGATATTTTGCTGGGGGTGGTCAAAGTTGATGAGCAGTAATTAGGTTTAGGCCTGAAATGGCAATACTGAGCAATGTGCTGCATTGGTGTCAGAGTGACATTCAGGGTGGTAAGTATTCCAGTTTTCAGAGTTACTTGTTAGGATTATAGTAACACTTTTAGAATTCTTACCCACTCTTTTTAAAAAATATGTGCCATCTTTATAAGAAATAGCATCAGTGCTTGTTCATACACTACTTTAAAATCACTGCACAGCGTGTGACATGCCTGCTAAAGACTGAGTGGACTGATAAACCAGTGTGATGATCAGATATTATTCTCAGCGCTTTGAGAGAACTTTGCAGGTGATGAGCTTAGCTTTGGTGAGTTATTGCGCTTGTGTGTGCGTTTCGTGGCAAGCTACGTACATGGTATTAACTGAAACTCACATTTTATACCCAATACCTGCTTCACATTCGCAAGATTTTGCATATTTTTGTGGAAGCACTGGATTGAAGCAGGCCATCAGAGACAACACACTGTTGAGACTTGTAAATTAAAGTGGTTAGTGTAGTGGTTAACACTTCTCCCTTCTATGCTGTAGACTGGGGTTCAGTACCCCACTATACCAATAAAAGTCCTTGGGCAAGACTCCTAACACTACCTTGGCCTACCTGTGTAAAATGATAATGATGTAAATTAAAAGGGAATTTTTCATGAAACTATATTAACAGAGGAGTTTTCTCTCATGGGCTTTATCAATATATATATATTTTTAAATGTATTATGAATATATTGCTTTTTATGTACTGTACTGGAATATGTTACTCAATACATTTAGGACAGTGTATTTAGTACTCAGCCATTCAGATTCGGTGCTTTTTTTTCTGTCAGTATTCTGACAGATCCCTGTAAGCCTGGAAATAGTATGGCTTTCTCCATATTTTGGTATTGACAGTGATATCTTCCCTCTTCTGGCGGGCTGCGCTGCGAATTGTATCCTCTCCGACTTTAGCTGTAGGCGTCTCTGAGAAGCAGCTGATTTTTTGAAAGGTTGTGTCTTTGTGCACAACTTTGCATTCTGTTAGAAGGTTTCAGCATTTGCAGTTAAAGGAATCAGTGCTTGCAGTCAGTCGGCATCTACTGAATTAGGGCAAAATGATTACCATAACCAGCCACTGGTGATGGTGCTGGTTTTGCATGGGCAGTGCTGTTTTGCATGAACTAAAACCTTTAGTAAATCAAGGCGTATGTTTTCTCATTTCTCATTGCTGCTGCCTCTGTTGCTTTACCGATGCTTTCCTTCACTTTGTAGTTGCTCTCTGTCGTTCTTTGGGTATCAGAAAAAGCACCATGACTTAAAAATGTACTTTTACTAGTAGTATTAACCCTTTTGTTGCATATGAAGGCTAAAGCAGAGAGCGAATAGCAGGTTTACAGTGATCCGGCTGTGTGTTTGTGCTGTATTTCTGGCTTGCGGGATGTTAGAGCTGGTTTCTCTGGTCTCTCACTCTGGCTAGTCCCTCTGAGTGCTCTGGTGTATGAATTACGTTTGTTTATAATTTGAAGGCTCAAAGCAAAGATGTAGTATAACAGTAGTGAGTGCTGGCTGATGGACGGTCACAGGTGGATGGTGAGTGGTCTGATATATGAATCATGTCACTGTTTTAACCCTTCGTTGGAATTTGAAGACCAAAAAACAAAGCAATAAAATCAGGACTTTGGGTGATTTTCCAAGCCAAATTATTCACTGATGCTGACGCCACAGCTCGATGACGTCACGCTACCTAGTTTGGTCCGGGCTCTGCTGAATCGTCTGGTCTGGAGATCGTGTCTGTAGCTTAAACTGTCCTGGAGTTAAGAAGGCTAGAAGTTACCTAGAAGTTACTTTTAAGAGTTAAACATTGACACTGTATGTCTGAAACTTTGCGTACGTCTGTTTATTCAATGTTTCTCCCCAAATTAAAGGTGAAAATTTGTTCCAGAGAACGCAGCACAGCACAATGCTGAGGAGCTCGATACCCCTCTAGCCAGCGCTTGGCATTGGGCGTGATGTCCCATTCTATTGGCAGTGCTTTTCAGCTGATTTCACTCATCAGGAAGCGTGTCTGAATACTTTTGAACACATACAGTTGTTCTCATCTTGTTACAGGAGCACACGTCCATGGTCAGACTTTTACTCGATCATTTCAGTTGCACCAACGCGGTTATTGCCCAAACTGTGGAAAAGATTTTTCATTTTAATCGAATTCAGTGCATCACTTTCTTCCCTGTTTAAGGCCTCAGGACTATGGCTCCAGGTCAGTAGCTGCCAAATGCCAAAGCCTCCAGCAAGACGATGCAGAAATCCTCTCCGTAGCTTCCTGACCACCCCATCTCTCATCTCTGCTCATCTGAGTGAGTGTTTCTGAGTCTGAAGACAGACCAGTCAGAGATCACTGCCCGCGCTGTTGCCCTGGCAGGCGTGATGCCTCTGCTAGCCCAGCCGACCAGTCAGGTTATTTCATGCTACCACTTGCAGTCCCATCGGATCGATGCGTTTCTTTTGCTGCTCGAGTTTCTTTCAGTCCAGCTTTCAGGCTGTGATGAATTTTTAAAGGTACAATAAGTACAACTTTCCATAAAGCTTAGTTCCAGCACAGTTGACTTGTTCTGTGCTTGTGCTTGGCTCGCCAAATGCAGCCTCGCCAGCAGATTCCTGTCTCTAACCACGCAAGCAAACGCTAATGTTTATGTTACAGTAGAGCCACACACACACACACACACACACACACACACACACACACACACACACACACACACACACACACACACACACATGCTCCAACACTTCAACAAACACCTCGAGGGAGGGAGGCCGAGGCAGGCGATCACAAAGGATGGAAAACAAGTAAAGCCTCAATTTAGCTGGGCTGACTGAAACAGGTGTGGACAGAGATTGAATGGGAGTTTGCGTTCTTTGTTAAAGCGATTAGTTAAAAAGGGTGGAAATGTAGCGTTTTTCAGTGAAACTCTCAGCATCACGCCTGGCCTGGCCTGCCAGAGCCTCTTAGCGCTTCTGGAGTTTGGGTTTGTTTTGTTCTTTGTTAGGAAATATAATGATTTTGTCTGAAAATCTAGCGCTGTCGCCTCACGGCAAGAAGGGCCTGGGTTCGATTCCCCGGCCGGGCGACCAGGGTCCATCCTGTATGGGGTTTCCATGTTCTCCCCATGTCTGCGTGGGTTCTCCGGTTTCCTCCCACAGTCCAAAGACATGCACTCAGGCCGATTGGACGTGCTAAATTGCCCCTAGGCATGAGTGAATGTGTCTGTCTGTCTGCCCTGTGATGGACTGGCGACCTGTCCAGGGTGTGTCCTGCCTTCTGCCCGATGAATGGGATAGCACACCCCCCCCCCCCCCCCCCACCCCACACCCGCGACCCTGAGGAGAGGCGGCTTAGAAAATATGTGTCTGAAAAAATGATATTTATTACTTTTTTGTTGTCGGATCAAAACCTGGCATCTTCAAAACGGTAACTTTACAGGAGACGCTGAAAACCTGCTCAACTTTTAATGTACGTCAATGGAACCAGAGTTTTTTCTGACTAATTATGGGTCATTTCTGTTGGTCCATTCATCACGAAATTTACACAGATGATGTGGAACCATAGGTATTTTCAAATTATGTCAAAAACTGAAAGACGACGAAAATGGAGATACGAGGTTTTGTTCCAACAGCAGCGCGATATAGAGACGGCGTAACCTCTGTCCCTCAAGTGCTCTCTGGATTCTGTGTGACGGTAAATATGCCAGCTATGCCACCAAACAGTTGCAGCCAGGCTGAGGCATTTTCCTTCTACAGCCTGAAAGCACAACAAAGCCTATTGCGCTCGTGTTTGTTTGTTTGTTTATTTATTTATTTACACAATAGTTGACCATTTCCTGGGTCCATTTTTTCCATGATCTCTCCTGCTAGTAGCGCTGACGCCATGCAGCAGGAACACGTCTATATGCTGTATTATTTTTACTCCTGCAGCTTTTGGCTTCGATACTATCCTCGAGTTCCTCTTCATGGCGCAAATACACTAATTTGTCATTGGGTTGATAATTGAGTGTTCCTAGCAGATGTAACACAGATGCATCACTGCGTCGGAGATATGTGTCTAATTTCCATATCAACACTCTCTCTCTCTCTCTCTCTCTCTCTCTCTCTCTCTCTCTCTCTCTCTCTCTCTCTCTCTCTCTCTCTCTCACTCTCACTCTCTCTCACTCTCTCTCTGCCTCTCTCTCTCTCTCTCTCTCTCTCACTCTCTCTCACTCTCTCTCTGCCTCTCTCTCTCTCTCTCTCTCTCTCACTCTCTCTCTCTCTCTCTCTCTCTCACTCTCTCTCTCTCTCTCACTCTCTCTCTCTCTCTCTGTCTCTCTCTCTCTCTCTCTCTCTCTCTCTCACTCTCTCTCACTCTCTCTCACTCTCTCTCTCTCTCTCTCTCTCTCTCTCACTAACTCTCTCACACACTCTCTCTCTCTCTCTCACTCTCTCTCTCACTAACTCTCTCTCTCTCTCTCTCTCTCTCTCTCTCTCTCTCTCTCTCTCTCCTCGCTATCATTACTTAAATACTGTGTTTGTACAGTAGACACTACATAATTTACCTCAGTGTAATTTTTGTCAGTGAGGTGCTGAACATGAAAATAAAAGCCTCCCGTTACCGGCAGGCTGCCACCTTGATCCACCTTGTGAATTCACACCTCTAGTTTAAAAACTGGAGAATTTTGACTTCAAAGACAAGTGTCTGTACTTGTGTTTGCTGCATTTCCACCTGCTTTTCATTTCACACTTCCCTTCACAGAAAAACAGTGAATTCAAATTATTAGCAACCCTTCCCGGAGAACTCGGCCTTTTCAGTGCGGAAAGGTGTGGCCAAATCTGGGAGAGGCTTGTTTTTATTACCACCCTCCCTTCAACTGTCAAAAAAAGTAAGAATAAAATAAAGTTGCTCCATATGTGAAATAAATAAAACTTATGATATAAATTAATTATACGTTTCTTAAAAAATACATGAAATATGTGTGTATATATGTGTATATATATATATTTATCTTTTAAATTTATATATATATATTTTTAAAAAGAAATAATAAAATAAATTATATAAAACTACTTCAAATATAATTATAATTAACAGTGAATCATAAATATTTTTTTTTAAACTGTGCTCAAGGTTGCTGTACACTGCTTATGGTCAAATCTGAGAGTCTTATTTGTGTTAGCACTGTCCCTTCAACTGTCACCAAATAAAGCAATTGAATAAAAATTGTCAATGAAATAAGCAAATACATTATTCAGCTAAATCCCTTAAAAATGAAATAGAAAGCATATGATGAATAAAAATATTGTCTGTAACAGATAACATGTTATTAATTTACGTCATAAATAATAAATGACTAAATAATTCCTTATCATTTAAAAAATCAGTGCTTCATGAGCAGCATCTCATTGCCCCTGGGTGAGGTCTCTTTCCACGAACGCCCCCCGGACTGTCGTTAAATTGAATAAATGATGAGTTCAAATAAAATAAAAAAACATTTTCACTTAGTATCGTTAGCATAAGACGACGGGCCTTAACCTTAACAGAATTAACCCCCGACAGCCGCTCCGTCGTCTCACCTCCGCTGAGGTTCACACCAGTGTACCCTGCCTGTCACCGGCAGCCAGAGGTGCTACATCTGCCTTCCCCTGGGCTGCTGCAGGCTCTGACTCTCTATGAAGGAGTGGGAAGGCAGAGTCAGTAGTAGGTGATGTCTGCGTGACACTCGTACATCGTTTTGTAGAAGAAGACGATTTGCAACTCAAATGTGCTCCTGGTGCGCGTCAGTGCCTGCGATGTGACTCTGGAGCGCCCAGTGAGAACGAGCCTGTGTGGATTTGTTTCCAGCACTTTCTAGAAGCCCTCAATCCTCGCTGGACTCATTTGAAAAGCAACGATGTGCTAAAAGCGCAACAGGGTCCACAAATTTACATGACAGCCTTTGGACGTTTTACTGTCATATGTACACAGCGTCCATAATATTGGTAGATGTAAGTGGCAGGATTGTGTATATAGGCTATAGGCAGCTGGGTGAGTCGTCAGCGTGAGCCGAAATGCGAGCTGAAGCCAGCTCCAGCCGTCTCCGTCTCCGCGCTGTCGTAGCCATTCACTGTGTGGAATGTTCCCAAGGTGTCTGTTTTTGTAGCCGGGGGCAAATCTGGTCACGTCCCATGCAGGGCCGATCGTAGAAAGTAGAAGAGTGGAGAGACGGAGAGAGAGAGAGAGAGAAACTGGAGATGGAATGATGACAGAAACGAAAAGACAGTGGGAGTCACAGCGAGAGACAGAGAAGGAGAGAGAAAGAGAGGCCACACGATCCTTTGTGCTCATATCATATTGAAATGCTGCACACGAGTGGACACGTCCCTTCGGAGAAAGGAGCTGGAAGAGAGCCTAAAAAATTATCAGCGTGACATTTTCTAGTTAAAGCATCATGATTATCGATAAAATCACCCACCTCCTCCCAAACAAATCCATGTGGGCTGCTGCATTTTGACCCCCTTTATTTTTTATTTTATTGGTGTATGCTTCTTTTAAACATTAACTAGTTTCATAAAAATCTTCAATTAAACCACATATTAATACAGGGTGATTCAAAAAGATTCATCCGATTTCAAAGCGCTGTATATTTTTAATCGTGAGGAGCCGAGGAACCAATCACAATCCAACTGTAAGAGGGGGTCACAGAGTTTCTGACCGGCTCCTTCAGTCTGAGAGGAGCTGAGACCCCTGAGCAGAACGTTCTGCGTTCTCCACGTCAATAAGAGTGAATCCGTCAGAAATGAGCAGCGGGATTTTCATCAGCAGTGAAGCTCCAGCAGCTCAGAGCGTTCGGCGCTGGTTCCACAGCACTGGATGATCTCCGAAATCCCACCGAAAGAGCCGTGAGAGCGGCGACGCCCGACACGCTCAGTCCAGTCTGGGATGAGTTTGACTGTGGTGTTGATGTCGTCCGTACAGCTGGAGGAGGTTCAGACTGAGACCTTGTAGAACTACATAATAAACTTTATGCTCATTTACACTGTTTACAGCTCACTGCACTGATCTGGAATGACTTACAAGAGAAACTAATCGTTTTGAAATCGCTTGAAACTTTTTTAACCACCCTGTAAAATACTGAGTAACCCAAAGTCTGCTTCATCTGTCGTTATAATAAATGTTACTGCCAACATGTGCGTTCCCGAGCTCCTTCTGGTGCAGGTTCGTGGTGACTTGCTTGCTTATAACGCTCCTAGCTGGAGGAACTTCAGACTGCTAGCTGTGGCCATGTGCTTTCACATGAAAAAACAACGGTAACTGAAATCACACATAGCAAAAACACTGGGGAGTTTACTCTACTGTGGCCCCATTGTGATTCATTGCTTTAACATTATGTGTATGTATTATTTAGTATTATTTATGCCCTTTTTTCTGAGAAGACCAGCTGTAGGCGGTGATCAGAAGATCTTTTCCCTCCAGGTTAGAGCTAGCTGCTCTAGAGTAACATCCAGTCATTTTAGCTTGTTTTTTATTTTTTTGCAGTGAGTCACTTTAAGGCCAGCTGAAGTTCCAGAGCATGTCAGCGTTTATTTTTAATTCCATTCACTCTCGCTGAACTTCAGTAAAGGAAAAAGTAGAATTACGGTACAGCCAGCATTACAGCACATAGCAGAGACAGCTAGTAGGAAGCTTTTATCAAATCCTCTCTAATTATCCCTCATTTCTTTTCCCAAAACGGCAGTCATCACCTTTTACACATCAACATCAGTCACTTGTTCATCACGGTCTGTGTTTACATGCAAAGATTTTTGCCAATCCAGTTGAATACGTTCCGATTATGGATTAAGATTGAGGTGTTTACTCTCACTCGACTCAACTCTCTGATGGAAAATCTTTGTTTACATGCACACTATAAATAATATGATCCAAAATTAGGTGCATGTGTGGAGAACCGCTTAAAGTAAACGTTACCATGACTGCGAACATCACGTGAGTCCAGTCAGAGTGAGATGAGCAGCAGTGAGCAGTGATTGTGTTTTTAACTGCTTTAAAATTACATCAGACTCAGGAAAACTTCCTTCACACGTCCTTATTAAAGGCCGAGGGAAAGACGTCGTGCCATGTTGAACGTTATAAACTTTTGCTATGAAGCGACGCACATGCACATCCCTATTGTTCCGATAGGGAATGTAATCGGATTCAGGCGTTTACATGGATATTATTGTTCTATTTAACAGATTATTTACAGGATTACCCACCTCGTCCAGTCGGATAGAAAATGTATTCTGAATGGTCTCTGTCGGACTAGACTGTTCCGATTGACGTGTTCACCTGGACGTATTCTATTCCGATTGAGCTATTAGTTGGATTATTAATGGATTATTAGGCTGCATGTAAACGTGGCTAGTGCTGATTCAACGAAAAAGGTAAATTTACATAACTTTTTTAAACTGAGTGATCGAGCGTAGTTGAGTTACCAAGGCGTACTTTAAAGTTGCACTAGGCAATTCATCTTTCACTGTCATTCACAAGATAAGATCGACGAGATGCGTGCTGGCCGTGCTGCGGAATACTGTCCGTCAGCCTGGATTGGGTAATGCATCGCTCCATGTAGAGCAAGACTGCCAAGCCGAAAAAACCCCCAACAAAGCACTCCTGATGTTGGTTTCTGTGAGGAAGAACAAACTGACTTATCTGATTTAATGTGCGGAGGGATGAAAGCTACAGGTCAGAGGCTGCTTGCCAAGCACGATTAGACACAGATGGCAGGTGATCGAACATCACTAATTCAGGACGTTAGGCGCAGGTTCTTCGGCCTACTCCTGGCAGACTGAAGCACGGCTCACCTGCTCCGCTCAAGTGTCCGTGCTTCTTCCTCTTCGTTTTGACTCAAGGTTTTTCCTCTCATTTTGTTCACTTTCCTAGAGGATTCTCAGGTCTGTCCTTCAGCTCGGTGCGTTTGAGGAGTGAGGCTGCAAACGTGGACCACACAAATGTGCCCTGCTGCGATTGTAACGGCAGAGAAAGGCTTTCATAATGTACTGAATCATGCATTGAGTCTTTCAAAAGCTGCATCTGCAGAGTCCTGCACTGGCATCGGTGTAGAATAAGGCCCGGAACAAGCAATGTTGATGATGGGACATGGGGCTATTCTGTTGCCATGGTAATTAAGAGGGTTGAGGAGGTGGAAGTGAGTGCCAGAAGCTGTAATGACATCATCAGTGTAGCACTTGAAATCTCAGGACTTACAGTTTGTGCTTCTAGTCCACAGCACAAAATCCAAGCTCTGGTTATTGGTGAGCAGCCACTGGTAGGGCTGCACAACACTGATGTTGCAGAAGGGTACAATGTGCAAAGGAACCTCTACCCAGCACCCAGGCCAGCCACTGATCTTTCTCTGGGAGTTTGGATGAATCAGTTTACCTGATCCAAGATCAATAGACAAAAATAGGGCTGGACTTTAAGCATGTCTGGTTATGTATTTTTTCATGATAGTACTGAAAAGTACTGTTTTTATTCTGTCAACATGACTGTAAATCATGACGTCACCCAAGTATTTCATTTCTCAGGAGGAGTTTCGGACGAGATTAGATGCATAAGGATGGGGAAAGTCAAAGAAAAGGAAGTAAAAAAACTGTTTCCAGACCTTTTGAAGTTCAAAAAGGTTTTAAAAGATATGGAGAAACTGGGGCTCCAAACAGTCACTCAGGACCTGGTTGACCACCACAGCTGTCACCATCAGATAAACTGTACTTTTTGAGAGATTGGAGAACATTATTCTCCACTTTTGCATCAGATCTGAAAAAATCCACAAACATTCCTGGTCATTCTTCCTTTGTAAGAAGACAACACTAAAGCAAGGGTGTCCAAAGATAGGGCCCCAGGGCTAAATGTGGTCTGCAGACAGATTTTAATTGCCCCCCCAGCTTCTGTTTTACAGGGTATTACTGGCCGCTGGCCAGTACGTTGCAGTTCTTCCTTTTACCTGATGGTGGCAGGTGACCAGACCTGCGGCTTCACTTAGTAAACGAGATTCAATCAAGACGACAGACATAAAGCCCAAACTAAACACTGAGAACCGCCGATTTTGCTTCTTATCAGAGCAAATTCAGCAGTTCAGTAAATATTAACCCTTTAAGATCAAACAAAAACGATTATTTGATTTGTAAAGATCACCGCCTAACAAACCAAACGTTTATAGATTTCTGTTCGGTTTGTCTCACAAATGATATTTTTCAACAAGTAAACACTGGAATAGGAGCATGATTAATACATTAGACATGTTGTACTGTTGCTCTTCAACAGTTTAATCGTTTATTATAAGCGCTTATCGTTCCAAACGGCTCGGACTGAACAATCCAGCAGCGAAAGAGGCCTCGTGCATCTTTCATACGGTGATAGGAAACACAGCAGCTCTCAGAAAGCTCAGATTCTACGCGCTTATATTTTGAAATCTTAATATTTTGAATAATTTGTCAATAATATGTCGGGTATTTTAACACAGTCTGGCCCACTCCTGCAGTATGGGGTCTGAAAGGATGTGTAGATATTAAGAAGCCCTTAATTCTTTGTTGGGAAAGAAAAATTAAAAAACACTAAATCCTAAACTTAAACGATGTATTTAGTTGTTGATACTTTTGTGTAATTTTCTGTTAAATATTTGTTTTGTGCTGTTTTTTTCTTGCACATAAATAAATGAAGGCTCTCTGGTCTCTGACTTTCGCACATTGCTGTACATTGCAAGGCATATTGTAGTTGCAAGCCATAGCAATATTATCACAATATAGTATTTAGTCTATATCGTGCAGACCTAGTGTCCAACCTAGTTTGCACATATTTTCACAAATCTTTGTATCATAATTGTGCATTATGACACCTAATGGCTACAAGCAATTACCATGGCATGTGCAGGCTTAATCAGCTAATGGTATTTGCTGGAAACCTACAGTGTGAGTCAATTATCCAAGTCTTTATCTCCCCTATTATAGCCCCAGTCCAGAGACAATGCAGAGGACGGGAATAATCTGTTGCTGCAGAGCATCCGGTGCTGCTCGCGCTCTCCTGCCCCAACTCTATGCACCACTACTGTCTGCCTCTCCGAACAAGCCTGTTTATAGCATGACTCAGCCTGTCCTCTTGGCTGACCCTTCTGCATTGTTTTTGGCTGCTGCCTGCCCCTGCTGTGGTGCTGCCTTTGGCCACGTGCCTTTCCCTTGCATTGTGGACCTACTGAGCTCTTGTTTAATCGTTTTTAGTCGTGGTGAAGAACGGTGGGGTGGTTTAGTGGTCTGGTTGGTGGGAAACGAGAGTGGCGTGGCGTGGTACGGAACGGCACCTCGTCCTTTCTGAAGGAGATCCGGCGAGCTGCGGCTGTCTTCTGCCTGATTGCAGTGAGTCAGCACATTCAGAAAATCTGGAGTGCTTTTTCCCCTCCTCCCTCCGACTATCTGTTCGTTTGCTTTTCTCATCTGCTCTTTCCCAGGGAATAATTCAAAACCACGCCCCCCCATCTTGTGGACAACCCATGCTCTGTGATCTGCGTGTTGCTCACATGTTCATGCGGCAGGACTCTGCATGCTGCATGCGTTGGGAGTTGCGGTGGGGAAATGTGCTCTACAGATCTCTAGGCTTTGTAGAGAATGGATGACTGTATAATGTTATTTTATATTGTACATTGGAGAGATTTCCTTATCAAAACGTGTAGTTTAGAAATCTGCATGTCGTTTGAAGAGGTTCCTTTAATCTTTGGCCTATAATTGATTCGATAGGATTGTTCAGTAACTTGTATGAACTCTTAATGTGCTGTTTGGCTACAAAGTCATTTACAAGGCTTCAGTTTTAGTTAAATGACCTACACTATACTGCAACCCTTTGGGATGAATTAGAGTGGAGACTGTGAGCCAGACCTTCTCGTCCGTGTCTGACCTCACAAATGCGCTTCTGGAAGAACGGTCAAAAATTCCCATAAACACTCCTAACCCTTGTGGAAAGCCTTCCCAGAAGAGTTGAAGCTGTTATAGCTGCAAAGGGTGGGCCGGCATCATATTAAACCCTATGGATTAAGAATGAGATGTCGCTCAAGTTCATGTGTGTGTGAAGCCAGACGAGCGAATGCTTTTGGCAGTGTAGTGTGTTTCATGGACAAGAGAATTTTCTTCTCACTTATTGTGGCATCAAACCGTTTAAAGTAGTTAAAGAAGCACTGTTGAAATTTTGAAATGTACCATTCACTCCCAAGTCCATATATGGCAACAAAGCTGTTAAAATCAGCCCATTTTGAATATATATATATATATTTTTTTTGTGATGTCATGACAAACCAACTCATTTAGGGTTCTTACACACTACACACCCCAAGGATGGAGCAGTAGACTTATATGCATGCCGTCCAGAAGGTGCGTACACAACTGGAGCGAGGCGGAGTTTGTACAGTTCAAAATAAAACATTTGGACTGGAAACAATAAAATATGGGCCATCAAAAGAACATTTTGGCAATGGCCAAGCCGACAGCAACCACGAAGGCGAAGAATTCATCCAGAATTTTCCTGCTTGTATTTTTCTTTTGATTGACGTGCCTCCATGTCAGAACCTGTTACAACAAAGGTTTGAACTCTTTCGATGCTCGACGAACCGTCTTTTCACTTCATACTTCATATTTTTTTTTGATCTGATAGCGCTGAGGCAGCGTCGTGATGTAAATCTTTGATCTTGCCACAAACAGAGTGTCAGGAGACCTGGGCTTGCAGAAAAGATGGTTCTATTTGAAGCGCTCTGTCCAGTCTGCCACCAACCCTAGTCCTAACCGAAGTACACCGGGGTACTGCAATTAGTCATAAGAAATTTATGGTTCGAATAACATAAAGAAAACAAAAGCCAAATAAATATGATAAAATACATAATGAAAGTTGTTGCCCTCAGGAGCTGCGTTAAAAAGAATCTCTTATTTTGAAATAAAAGTCATGCCGATGACGTCACTCGACCTCCTTTGACCTGTTTTCTGAGGATCTATGAAGGATCTACGACTATGGAATATATAAATTAAATGACAAAGAAAACAATAGCCAAATAAATATTATAAACTATATAATGAAAGTTCCCCAGGAGTCGTGTCACTGGTGTTACTGTGTAACAAAAAGTCTCTTATTCTGAAATAAAAGTCACGCCGATGACGTCACTCGACCTCCTTTGACCTGTTTTCTGAGGATCTATTAAGAAAAGCTCATGGTGAGTCCACTGCGTCTCTCAGTTCTCAGAGATCTTCTCATTCAGCTCATGATCTCATATGAAGCTTCTAGCTGACGTCACAGGTGTGACCGACTTTATTCTGAGGTAGCTGTGAAAAAATAGTAACACAAGTGGATTAAATTCCATATTTTAGTGGACGTTCCATAATTGACAACATCTGGTTTGATGCTCTGCAGCAGCTGTTTTGTAAAAAAAAGCAGTTTTCATTAAAATGTCACTGGTGTTTCCTTTACCAGTGACGATCGATAGCACCAGTGACTCCTATGGATGGAATAAAAAGTGGACGTTTCTGTAGAACGACCCAACTGCAGTAGACCAATATCACGTTGAAGTTTCAACATCCATAAACCGTTGATAGGACGCCACTACAGTGAGAGCCATGTTGCTCTTAGATGTTCATTAACCCCTTGAACCCATAGCTTAGTACTGTAAAAGTAATGTGTATGTCACGGGGTTATGAGAGTATAAGAAGTGTTTGGCTGCATTCAGGCTCTTGGTAAGTAAGGGGTTAATGCCACTATAAATACAGTGTTATATTTTACAAACCTGGCATGAAAAGTGGCACGAATAAGCTTCCAGAATGACTCAACCTGAAAACACGTTCTGAGATTTCCGCGCGTCCGTCAGAACCGACTTGTTGACGAACGTCTTAGCGATGCTGTCGAAGTGCTCTGACACATGCTAACATGGTGTTGCCTCACAACCTACATCGAATTACTGTCAAAAACATGAAAGGCGTCCACGTTGAATTGTGGACGCTTTGATTACAGCTCAGTGTTTGTGTTTTTGAAGATGACTGAGGAGGTTCCCATAAAGCCCTGGCCCTCTTGCTATCTCTGCACTCAGAGTGTTTTATATTGCATCACTACACGTCCCCTAGTCCAGGATAATTGGATAAGGCATTTCAAAGTGGATTTGCTTTTCTTTTTTCAAACCCCGCTGATAGTGCCCCCTCGTTGGAGGGGCCTTGTTTGTGAGCAATAGCTATGAGTAATGTTTGGCTTTTGAGCGAACCAAGCCTACTCCCCATCCCTCTGGGGTTGTCCTGTGGCTTCCAAACAGGCCTGACTGGTTCTATCCAGGGAGTGAGTTGTAGCTTTATAGAAACTGGGAACAGATATGAGCTTCTTAGAGTTTAGACCAGATTCATATTCAGTCAGGCTGCAGCATCTGGCTCAGACACAGTGGACTCACCATGAGCTTTTCTTCATAGATCCTCAGACAACAGGTCAAAGGAGGTCGAGTGACGTCATCGGCGTGACTTTTATTTCAGAATAAGAGTTTTTTGTCACGCAGTAACGCCAGTGACACGACTGCTGGGGAACTTATTTAAAAAATATTTTATCTTTCTGTCATTTTAATCATATATTTCATAGTCATAGTCGAAAAGGCAGAAAAATTTGTTTTTATCTCAAAATATGGACAAGCTCTTCTGTGGTGTTTGGAATTCTATATGATGGATTTAAAAACCAGTGTTGCTGAATTGAGGCTCACGAAGGTGGAATTGTGAAAATAACATATTGTTTTGTTTAAAAATCTAAATAAAGTGTAATGTAAGTGTAATCTGTAAACGCCATGGACACAAAAACGAACGTTTCCGTGGAATGACTCGTCATATTGCCCACCCCTAAATGTGCACTACGCTTCAACTGCTGTCGTCTGGCTGCATGCCATGTGATTTATCTAACCTCTAATGCTGATGCAGATGAGTCGAGCCACATAAATCCCCTCTGCTGAATCTCACCACTTTAGCAGTCGCCACATAGCTGGACCACATCTTATATACAACCAGAATAAACCTGCGCTCATGGCACTTAAAACAATTTGAAGTGTCTGTTGGTTTGAAACGTAGTGATGGATCCGTCTTCTTCTCCTTGAGGAGCCCAGAGTCTTTTCCTACCCACGATTTTACTGCTGCAATTAAGAAGTTGGGGCAAAGAGTCTTACTCACGACTCCATTAAATGCCTCCCGCAGGGAATCAGCTTACAACCATTAGGCCTTTCAGCCAGACTTTTCAACCAGTGAGGAGCTCTCCTTAACCTCTTACTCTCCAGGGTATATTTTGGTTTGTCCGTCTGAATTTACTTGACCAAATCATAAGGCAAAATATTCAGTAACTGCATGAAATGACTGTAAATTTATTTATTTATTTATTTATTTATGTAAAAGCCCCTCAAATGAACAGAACGTGTGTTCTATGATCTCCACACATCACTATACGCTCACAATTTACTGCTGAAAGCCAAAAATCTCCGACGCTCTTTGTGTTATTTTCTAAAAGTGATGTTTCCAGAGCAGATCACTGAAGAGACGCCGTCTGTTTATAGTTTAGAGCCCAGATTTGGGGAAAAACGGCTCGACTTTCAGTAGAAAAACAAAGTTCAGCTTCTTTTATTATAAGGGTTTAAAATGACGTCACCGTCTATTAGACTGGAGAGAAGAGCTACAGCCTCACACGACAACCAGCTTCTGAATGGAGCGGTAACACTTTCTATGAATGTCATGATTGTAAGTATCTAGAACCACATTTATAACATGTTTTAATGCATTCACAAGGCATTCATTATAAACGTGGCTAGAAATATTTATACAAATGAATTACACTGAATTACACTTTATAGGCATGTTTATTATACATTATGAATTGTTAATATAATGCATTATACGTTTTGTTAATAACATGTTATACTGTCAGTGCCAAAAGTGAATTAAAGGCACATACAAAGTCTTTTTACGTCCTTCACTCTGTGACACTACACTACAGTACAGTACAGTACAGTAAGGCTGGTTTCTGCTGCCGTTCTATTGGATATGCAGTGTTAAGTCAGTGCCAGGCTAACGGTGGTGAACATTAACGGTGGTGAACATTAACAGTGGTGCACATTAACAGTGGTGAACATTAACAGTGGTGCACATTAACGGTGGTAAACATTAACGGTGGTGAACATTAACGGTGGTGCACATTAACGGTGGTGAACATTAACAGTGGTGAACATTAATGGTGGTGAACATTAACGGTGGTGCACATTAACGGTGGTGAACATTAACGGTGGTGAACATTAACAGTGGTGTACATTAACAGTGGTGAACATTAACGGTGGTGCACATTAACAGTGGTACACATTAACAGTGGTGCACATTAACGGTGGTGCACATTAACAGTGGTGCACATTAACGGTGGTGCACATTAACGGTGGTGCATATTACCAGTGGTGAACATTAACAGTGGTGAACATTAACGGTGGTGAACATTAACTGTGGTGAACATTAACAGTGGTGAACATTAACAGTGGTGCACATTAACAGTGGTGAACATTAACAGTGGTGTACATTAACGGTGGTGAACATTAACAGTGGTGAACATTAACAGTGGTGAACATTAACAGTGGTGCACATTAATGGTGGTGAACATTAACGGTGGTGCACATTAACGGTGGTGAACATTAACGGTGGTGAACATTATCAGTGGTGAACATTAACAGTGGTGAACATTAACAGTGGTGTACATTAACAGTGGTGAACATTAACGGTGGTGAACATTAACGGTGGTGTACATTAACAGTGGTGTACATTAACAGTGGTGAACATTAACAGTGGTGTACATTAACAGTGGTGAACATTAACGGTGGTGAACATTAACGGTGGTGAACATTATCAGTGGTGAACATTAACAGTGGTGAACATTAACAGTGGTGTACATTAACAGTGGTGAACATTAACGGTGGTGAACATTAACAGTGGTGTACATTAACAGTGGTGTACATTAACAGTGGTGAACATTAACAGTGGTGTACATTAACAGTGGTGAACATTAACGGTGGTGAACATTAACAGTGGTGTACATTAACAGTGGTGAACATTAACAGTGGTGAACATTAACAGTGGTGCACATTAACAGTGGTGAACATTAACAGTGGTGAACATTAACAGTGGTGAACATTAACAGTGGTCTACATTGACTTTCCCACATTGGGTGAAACTCTGATGTTGCTCTAGTTTAAACTCTGACATTTGAAGCCTGTAATGAGCTTTATTGTGTTTTAGTGTTTCAGTAAATCCTTCAGTAAATTCTTCAACTTGAAGCCTCAGTCTGAACCCTGGAGGAGGCTTTAGTCCAGCACGCTCCACTTTACTTAGAGCGGACTAATGGCTATAACGTGTAATGTATTTCTATAAATATTTATAGCCATGTTTATTATGCCTTATGAATGCATTATAACACATTATGAATTTGGTTATAGATGCTTACAAATGTGACATTCATAGAAAGTGTTACCGATGTAGCTTATGACAAAGTGCATTTTGGAACCACTGGTGGTCTCAAGGAGTAAAGACTTGACTGAGGTGGTCTGAGTTTACAAAGAGCCGGCGTGTGTTTTTGTCAGTAGTGGGCAGATGGTGATCTTTATCAGCAGTTTGTTCACTCGAGCGTCACATGTTGTTGTTTTCCGCATTGTTCAATGAAACCCTGTTTCCTAGTGTAGCACCTGCAAGCTACGCTTGGAGAGCTCCCTTCAAAACACACCTTCTCTGTCAACAACGCCACGCACATGCACACGCCGTACAGCCGATCCTTTAGATGTGTGCGCGCTGTGGTAAGCAGCCCCTGCTGAGGTGTAATGCATTCATTTTTAATTGAATAACTCACAGGAGTCTCTGTAATCGTGTGACAACTCTGCTTGACACACTTGCCTCAGCGTGCTTAGCGTAGATCATTCATTTGGAAACTTCAGCCTTTGAAACCGGACTACGCTCCCTTCTGCAGAACACAGTCACTAGCCCTGAAGCTGAGGCTTATTACACAAACAAATGAAAAAATCCTTCATTTTTCTTTCTTTCTATTTTCGCTCAGGCCCATTTTTAATGTTTGTTGGTGTGCTGAATGCTGGAAATGACCATTTTCCAGCCTCTCTTCACTTCAAGTTAAACAGACTGATCTGATTGGCTGCTTTGTGTCGCATCTCATTCAAAAAACAATCTAGTCAGAACAGTCCTTATAACTTAAGCATGGAAGGGTGTGAAAAATAGCCATAGCCTCAATTGTGAGGATGTACAGTGGCCACGTTTACATGCAGCCGAATAATCCGTTAATCTGACTGATAGCTCTGTCATTATAGAATTCTATCTAGGTTCTATCTGATTGATCGAGGTGGGTAATCCTGTAAATAATCCGTTAAATTGAAGAATAATATCCGTGTAAGCGCCTGTATCCGATTACATTCCCTATCGGAACTTTTAAGTCTGTTCTGCATGAGCGTCGCGTCACAGTGAGAGTTCATACCGTTCAACACGGCGGAGCAGAAACTGGTCTGCAGAGGAGACGAAGTTCATGCTCCGATCTTTAAAAGACGGCGGTGGGACGGACGTCCAGCTTATGTGTCTCAGAGCACGACGTCTTCCTCTCGGCCTTCTTTAATAAGGACGTGTGAAGGACGTTTTCCTGAGTCTGACGTCATTTTAAAGCAGTTAAAAACACAATCACTGCTCACTGCTGCTCATCTCACTCTGACTGGACTCACGTGATGCTGGTTGTCATGGTAACGACTAAGCGCTACTCAATGCATGCGCATCATTTTGCATTGGATTACTTGTAGTGAGCATGTAAACGAAGGTTTTCCATCAGATTGTTGAATAGAGTGAGAATATAAACACCAAATTTTAAATGTATTTATTGTACTCTAGCAGAGCAGAATGTTTAGGTGATGCTCTACATTTAATTTATTTACAGTTCTGTTTCTCTGTAATGCTAATGAAGTTGGGTCTTGTTCTAATGTCTGTATTTTATTTCTACATATTGTCCATATTGCCTGCAGATATGCTTTCTTGTATATATTCCTGCCTCTTTGTGATAAGCGAGATTATTTATTATTTATTTATAGTAGCCAGTTTTGCTGAGCCTGTATATTATTGCACCACCCTTATGGTAACTGTGCTGTATGACTGCTACTGGCTTGGGATCAATAAAGCATCTGTCTGTCTGTCTGTCTGTCC
>NC_051231.1:3097500-3150000 GCF_015220715.1 Pygocentrus nattereri | reverse complement strand
TGAGTCTATCCAGGGGCACCAGAAAGTGACTGCTGCACCATTTAAGGTGGAACAGGAAAATTTGAAGAAGAAGCTGGCGAATACGAAGCTTCATCTTCGTCCTTCTTACTGTGATTTTATTTTCGCGTGTATTAAGTGATTCACACATTGATGGATTTGCTGATTGTGTTTCTCGCGCTAAACTCGGATTTAACGTCCGGTGCAGACGGAATACTGCCTGCTGGTCTGGACGGCTAATTATCACGATCAGTTATCAAAGTATGAACTTGAGTGACATCCCATTCTTAATCCATAGGGTTTAATATGATGTCGGCCCACCCTTTGCAGCTATAACAGCTTCAGCTCTTCTGGGAAGGCTTTCCACAAGGGTTAGGAGTGTTTATGGGAATATTTGACCGTTCTTCCAGAAGCACATTTGTGAGGTCAGAGACTGATGTTGGATGAGAAGGCCTGGCTCACAGTCTCCGCTCTAATTCATCCCAAAGGTGTTCTATGGGGTTGAGGTCAGGACTCTGTGCAGGCCAGTCAAGTTCTTCCACACCAAACTGGCTCATCCACGTCTTTATGGACCAGAGAACACGTCTCCACTGCTCTAGAGTCCAGTGGCGGCGCTTTAGTCCACTGCATTCCATGCTTTGCACTGTGCTTGGTGATGTAAGGCTTGGATGCAGCTGCTCGGCCATGGAAACCCATTCCATGAAGCTCTCTACGCTGTTCTTGAGCTGATCTGAAGGCCACATGAAGTTTGGAGGTCTGTAGTGATTGACTCTGCAGAAAGTCGGTGACCTCTGCGCACTATGCCCCTCAGCATCCGCTGACCGCTCTGTCATTTTACGTGGCCGACCACTTCGTGGCTGAGCTGCTGTCGTTCCCAATCACTTCCACTTTGTTATAATCCCACTGACAGTGGACTGTGGAATATTTAGTAGTGAGGAAATTTCACGACTGGACTTGCTGCACAGGTGGCGTCCGATCACGGCACCACGCTGGAATTCACTGAGCTCCTGAGAGCGACCCATTCTTTCACTAATGTCTGTAGAAGCAGTCTGCAGGCCGAGGGGCTCGGCTTTATACACCTGTGGACATGGAAGTGACTGGAACACCTGAATTCAATCATTTGGATGGGGGAGTGAAGACTTTTGGAAATATAGTGCATCTTATTTTGTAATCTTATTATAAGATTAGTTGACTTATGTTTGGACATCTTATGCTTGTTCTTAGTGATTTTAATGAATCTAATGATCTCACATTGGCAGATAATTTTGCTTATTGTAAGAAATACGCTTGAAACAAACATTAAGATCTGCCAATACGGGGAGATGATTGGACTTAATAGCTAAATAGTCTTATAGTAAACTTACAACAATCTCAAACTAAGACAGATTAGATATATTGACTTGATTTAGGATCATTTTGCTTGGGAAGGCCACAACATAGCTGGTACTTGTAAAAAAGCTGAAAGACATTGCTTTGTGTTTAGCAGATGCTTTGTCAAAAGTCTAAGAATGAAAGGAACAGTTCATCCAAACAGTAATTATATGGCTAATGAAGTGGCCAATTCATGTAATAATGTAATATCACTTTAGACACATTAGCTCTCAGTTAATAGCCAATTGCTGAGGTACTGTTTGTTTTGATACCCTTTGAACTACCCGTGTTCATCTCACAGCATGACCCCTAGAGCAGGCTTTGATAGACCATATCGCAGTCAAGTCAGCTCAAACGTAATGAGAGATTACACCAACGTAGTCTGGACCAGCAGACGCATTTTATTTCCTCTGGGTATTCCCGTTATTAAACACCACACTGAGCAGGGCACAGAAGGACGAATCTGTGCATTATTTGTTTTTCAATAGCCACGGCTCTTTTCCCACAAGATGAAGCTCAAACAGCCTGCAGCTATGTAGATACCAGTAGCTGTGGTCACTATTATACCTGAGCACACAGTGGCCAACGGAGAGGCTTGAGCTTCACGGGCTTTAGATCTGAGTTCTGTCTATCTCCGTATCTGTAGAATTCATGTTGTTATAGCATTACCGTAAACCGTACTGGTGAACTAATTTGATGGATTTTAAAGAGCCTGATTGTTTGACTGATTGTAAACATCGTTGAAGAACGCACCACTTGCACTCAAGCCAGTAAAGTCCATGCATGCAAATTCAGTTGTGATCACCCCATTGCACTGAAGTTATAAGGGCTGTTTGAGCCTAGACTGCTTTTTGAATGAGGCACAGTACAGGGCAAACAATCAGAACAGAGCTCGTTCAGTGAGAAAGAGAGCCCGCTCATTTCTAAGGCGATAAAAGGACGTTGGACGATGTGGGATGATCCAAAGTTGCAAGACAGTTTTCTTGGTGGCTGTAAAACCTGACGTCAACATCCTCCATTCAATCGAAGGAAGCCGAAGAGGAGAGTCATCGTTTCAAAGACATAAATGTGGCTACAGTGGATGAATGAGATCAAGTACTTTAGACAGTATATCTACTGTAGAGGTGCATATAAATGCTACTTCAAAACATTCCAAGTTAAATAGTCTTGTTATAGTCTTATAAGACTTTGGGGCAGTCGTGGGCTGGAAGTAAAGGAACCAGCCTCGTGACCAGAAGGTCGCCTGTTCGATCCCCTGAGCCGACAGTACATGACCGAGGTGGTCTTGAGCAAGACACCTGACCTCCAACTGCTCCCCGGGCGCTGCGGATAGGGCTGCCCACCGCTCCAGGCAAGTGTGCTCACTGCCCCCTAGTGTGTGTCTTCACTAGTGTGTATGTGGTGCTTCACTGCCCAGATGGGTCAGATTGTGGAGGTGAAATTTCCCACGGTGGGACTAATAAGGGTCACTTAAGGTCATTTACAAAGCACAGTAAGAAAAACAGCCTGGTTATATCTAAGGTGATAAAATGATGCCAGAAAATAGTCATGTTAAAATGAATTATGACTGGTTTTGGTCCAAAAACCCACACAAACGTCATAAACAGGCCACAGGGAAAAAATAAATACAAGAAAATGTAGAATATGACCCTTTTAACGACGGATGTGAACGTGGGATTGCTGTAACTGGGTGCGTCATTGTTTAATGTGTGGTTTCAGTGATTTCCACTGCCCTGTCCCTGTGATACTATGCACTGGGAAACTCACTGTCATAATGTATTCTAAGTCTCTAACAGTAATTTGAAAAAAAAAAAAGCTTATCTGAAGTTTGATTGGCAGGAATAACTCTTTCTACCAAGCTTGGGGCTGACAGATGATTTCCACAGCAACTGAAATGATTTGCAGCTTATGGTCAGTGAAACGCCATTTGCATCCTCAGCATGGACTTTTTGCTTCTCTGTCCAATCGGCTTGAAGAGCTGGTTTTCACTAGAGCGGGGGTCGAGCTTATTTCCATGCCAGGCCCTTTCAAATCAGAGGAAGTTCAAGATCAATGGTAGGCCTGGCTGCCTGTGGGTGAGTTTTCAGAGCTGAAAATACTTCCATTATGACGAATACACGATCCAAATAGGGCATGGAAAGCATGGCGCTGTTAGATTAGAGTGCGCAGCGCGGTGAGAGGCGACGAGGATGGATCGGGAAAGTGTCTGAGGCAGAAAGTTCACTCCGATAATCAATACGAAGTAACTTGACCCTGCTTAAAATGATGCACCTAATCTCCCGTTTCGAAGGATGAAGCGCATTCGTGGGGCATTCCTCTGTTGTGGCGTCTCAGAAAAGATGGTCCCTCTTTCTTCCTCCTTCCTTCACTCTCTCTCGCTCTCTCTCTCTCTCTCTTTTGCCATCTTTCTTCCCTGTTGACTCCGCCGTGGCCATCACAGGGAAGGTTGTCACTGTTGACCCTACATTAATCTGGCCTTGAAGTAGAAGGTGCGTAGACTCAGGAAGGCATTGATTTGGTCGGTGACACGCCATTAACTCCTGTTTTGTTTACCCTGTTAGAAATGGCCTCGGATCGATTTCTCCAGGACAGCTTTTTAAAATATCTTTAATCATTTAGTCAATTTAGTTGTTGGGAATCCCAGATCCATGGAAAACAACTGTATCACAACCGAAAAGTAGAGATACACAATGATAGCTGTGATGACGTAAATGGCAATTTTAGCCTCTTCAATTATGTGAAATTGTGATCAAATTTAAATCACATTTAGCTAATTGTGAAAAGGCTATTTGATTCAGACGTCCGCCTGGTGGAGTGTGAAAACAGCTCTACTCATTAAATGAACCCGCTAACTAGTCACAGAACGGTGCATTATGTGTGTGCTGGGGGCACTAAACACTTCAGGTGTTCCAAATGAGCCTAGAAAAGGCAGTACTGTGCAAAAGTCAGAGCCCACCCTTCATTCATTTCATTTCCAGTCTAAATGGCCATTAAGTACAGGGTACTAATTTTTAGAAGATATATTTGAGGAGATTAAATAAAGGATATCAAGATAAGGAAGGGATTAAGATCAAGATAAAAGGTAAGGAAGGGAAAAAAGTAAGAGTTTAGAAGTGTGAAAGAGGCCCAAATCCGATCTCTTTCTCCGTATGTGGCTCAGATGAGTGTGAACAGATAAACACACTGAATCTGACATTTTCAATTCCGATTTGAGACGCTTTCATATGTGGCACTGAAATCCGATACATATCTGACTCCGTCTGAACGGCCAGATTGGAGTTCATGCGACTTTTACATTAATCCAACTCGACGTTCGTCATAATTTCACGCTGCTGGGACTCAGGCTGATGTTTCTGTGCAAAATCCTGAAGGCACTTATCGCAAACGCTCTGTGTTTGATAAGATTTTGAAAGAAATCAAGGAGAACGAGGCTGCAGGAGAACAAGGAACGCAGGAGAACGAGGCCGCAGGAGAACAAGGAATGCAGGAGAGCGAGGCCGCAGAAGAACAAGGAATGCAGGAGAACAAGGAACGCAGGAGAACGAGGAACGGAGGAGAATGTGGCTGCAGGAGAACGTGGCCTCAGGAGAATGAGGCTGCAGCGTCAAAGAACAGTTAAAAGTCCGAAAGCAAAGTTTAAAGAATCCAAGGACACGAACCAAAGAAGTGTCTGCGGCCTTTTAACATTGACCTAGAACACATTTCGTGTAAAGCTCTGTTCTTTCGCACATGCGGGTCAGTTTGGGAGCCGATCTGTTCAGACTGTGGCATTCAGATCACATTTAAAAGATAATGTGAACAAACACTTTTACCTGCCATGTGAACGTAGCCTTTGAGAAAATCAAGCTTCACATGTTCTTCAGATCTGAAAACATCCACAGGTGTTTCTGTCCATCCTTCCACTGTGAGAAGACCACTCAGCGCAATGGGTCGTGTAGCTGTCAGAAGAACCTCACTGAGAAACGGAAAGAGATAAAAAAGAAGAAAACACAAATTCATAAACAAAGAAGCTGCTGCTCTTAAAACAGTGGACTGACCACCCCAGAGTCCATCTCTCTCTCTCTCTCTCTCTCTCTCTCTCTCTATATATATATATAGGCTATGTGTTAGCTTACTTGAGTCATGATAAGCAGGAAAAGCAGTTACCTTCAAAGACTGAACTGTGGAGGTGTGAGAAATGATCCCCACAGATTTTTTTGAAGAACTGAAAGCAATTTTCCGTGTAATTTTCTGTTAATTAGATATTTTTCTGATTTTTTCTCCAGACACTGAATAATAAACCCCTTGAACCCAATGGCTTGTTAATTAATGACTTAATTGTTAGTTGAAATGAAATAAATGATGGGTGCGCTCTGAGTTTTGCACAGCGTATATTCCAGTTAAATACCTGAGACTGTTTGTCTATCAACTCTTTCAGCTTCGAATGACGCGGCCAAGGTGTGTATGAAGACTGGCACTGTCCTGCTAAGCTCTGGCCACATGCCACTGCTCAAGGGAAGCCACTCGGTCATCAGACACCTGCTCGTCCAGCGATGCTTCTGAAATCAAGGCCAATAATATGAAGTTTGTCTCCTCCTGGAGTAACAGCCTCTACTTTTCTGGGAAGGCTTTACAGTAGATGCCATGTGTCAAACACAAGGTCAGTGGGCCAAGTCAGACCGTTGGCACCCTCCTCTTTGGCCCACAATATTATTTTAATTTCCTATTAATATGAGCCTGTTTCACCATGAACTGCACTACAGTCCCCAGCATGCACTGCAACATAATGTGCCCTTGACCCCCTCCCCAGTAACGATCTATAGACCACCAGCTGTTGCTTTCTATAGAAAATTTTGTTTTTATTTTAAATTATTTTTGAATTGTTCAAATATTCAGTGGCTGTTTTGCCATATTTTGAATAAACAATGTCCAAAATGTTAAGTAAAAAAAAAAGGAATAGAAACACAGCCGGCCCACGGATTAGTTTAGATTTCTTAATATGGCCCTTTTAGTGGTTTAGTGCTTGGCACCCCTGCAATAGATGTCAGAACATTGCTGTGAGGGTTCAGCTTGCAGCCACAGGAACATTAGTGAGGTACGCTATGATTGTCACGGTTAGTACTTGGCTGCAAATCCAAAGCCCAGTCCCGTTTCACCCCTCGCCCATACCACTGAGCCCTTAGCCCTCTGGATGGGTGTTCACACCAAGGGGGGTGGGGTGTCCCGATTCTTGTTGAGACAGAGGGGTGGGGTGAAGTGTTGGGGCTACATGGCCCTGCAAACGGAGGTTTTTCAGAGACTCCAAACAGAGAGAGATGAGAAAAACAGACAAACCGGCGAGACGGAGAACAAGAGACCAAAGAAACCCGCAAATGTGAGAATTTTCTCTGTTAAAAAATCACGATAACCCCCGTTTTATCTTAGTTTAATGTCGTTTTAATGTATTTTGGTCGTTTTAAGCATAACAAGCTGAAAAATCACTAATAGCATGCCAGTGTCTCGGTAGCCAGCTAGCTAACTTTTCCATTCCACCTTAAATAGTCCAGCAGTTCTGACGCCTGAAGCACCAGAATGTAACTGCTGCACCATTTAAGGTGGAACGGGAAAATTCAAACCAGAATCTGGAGAATCTCCGACTTCAGCTTCACATCACTGAAGAATTAGGGGGAGGGTGATAATAAATAACTGCCCCCCTCTTTGAAGGCGTATGATCCCTAAATGTAACTAAAGCCCAGCAGTGAGGAGCTGAACTTTCCCCTCCTCTGCTGTCCCTGCAGACGGGCAGGGTCGCCTACAGAGCGGCGCTAGTAGCTGTTAATGAAGTGATGCTCTTTTTATCTGAGGCTCCCATTTCCAAGGAGCAATAGATGTTGGAACATTGCTGTGAGGGTTCAGCTTGCAGCCGCAGGAACATTAGTGAGATGGTGTTGAATGATTAGTTCTGGATCGCAAACACCAGTCGAACTCCAAACGGATGGTACTCCATCACTCCAAAGAACACTCTATTACTCCACAGCCTGGCGCTGGGAAACATTATACTCCTCTTATTCAAGTGTGTCTACAATTGAACACCTGTGCACCTTAGTAGAAGCTGTTGGGATACTTTTGGGCATATTCTGTGTATGGACTGAATCAGTACTTTGCGCATTAAATTCCAGATAATTGCATTCCGGGATGCAACCGAGGTTTGGGTCTAGTAGTAGTAAGCACTGCTGCACTGGGTGTATTACATTAATAAATTGTCACAGGTCATTACAGTTTAATCAGCGGTTTTAAACTTTCAGAGCTGTTTGTTGCAGGCGCAGAGCAGGCCTCATGCTGGACTTAAAAAGGATTTTCAGCAGGGAATCCATGCTGGCTGAGTCATTTAGTCTAAAATTAAACCCAATCACCCCTTTGATCAGTCATCTATGCAGCATTTTGTGAAATGGCTTCATGACGGAGCCGCTCCATCGATGACTTTCAAATGCCCTGTGTGCTAATGACAGAGAATTTGAGTGAATATTCCCTTAATCAGTAAACAAATAGATTAGATGTTGTAATCAATAACCAAATAGGTGGTATTGGCTAACCGAGAATATCAGTTCTCTCACAAAGGGTCTTAGTCTGTCTGCATAGGAGATTCTGGACACTAGAAAGCTGCTGGGTTCACAGACAGGCCAGTGTCTACTTGACCCAGTGAAGAGAGTGGTTGGTTAGTGTGGTGGGTAACGCCTCTGCCTTCTACACTGTAGACTGGGGTTCAATGCCCCACCTGGGTAAACGCCCTACACTACACCAATAAGAGTCCTTGGGCAAGACTCCCAACACCACCTTCGCCTACCTGTGTAAAATGATCACATTGTAAGTCGCTCTGTAAGTAAATGTAAATGTAAGAGAGGGTCCAGTTGGCCTCAAAGGGTAAGGCAGGCTGGTAAAAACCTGTTGACACCAGTTTTAGGAGTGACCTGATCAAGCGATGACCAAATTGATGGACAAAGAGATGCACCTATTAGAGAATGAGCTAATATCACAATGTGAGAAGTAAGGTGGGGGGATGTCAAACTACGTGAGATAAATGGTATAAACTGTTGTTTGGAACGCTATATTTGCGCAGTTGGGGTCTCTGGAGACCCTGAGCCACCTGATGCTGAAATAAAAGAGAAGGCTTTTTCCCTCTTTCCACAAACTCAGTGGCTGAAGACTCCTTATTTTTTGACGTCTTTTGAGAACTTGGACTTAAAACAGTTATTAGTGAAAGCGTCTAGCTGGTATTAAAAGACTGCTTTATATTCATAATACTATGTTGGAGGCCTGGGGTTGAAGGAGATGGCCCTTGGTTCTGACACCACACTGCTATATTTACAGACCGCATTGCTGTCCACTACAGTCTGAGCACATGGCTTTCAATGAAACCTTCAAACTGGCCCCTTTTGTTTCAGGAAAACAGGATTCTGTGATTGACTTCCAAATGTTTTAGGCCGGATTCCTATCCTAGTGATATTAATCCAGTGTTGTACGCGTAATTTCTCTCGGTTCAGCTACGCCACAGTGATCTCTGGAACAGGAAGTGTGTTTTAGTGTGTCTAGACTGTCTGTCAGATGTTGTTAAGCAGACTCCCAGTGGAACAGTTGAAGGCAGCGCTGGCACTGTCGGCATGGCACCGTATCGTCAGCTGTAATAAGCCTCAGAGCCAGACAGATAGCACCTCAGGATAGGAACTGATGGACCCCCCGTTGTCAGGCTGGGCCCACCGCGCAGGCTTTGGGAGACTGAGTCTCTGTGGCCCGAGGTTGCCAGGCAACGGTTATCCTACGGTAGAGGGATGAAGTGACCTTTTATTTCTTTATGCTTGTAGCGCTAACTTCATAGCCTCTGATTCACACGAGCACAGTTTGACTTTTAAGATGACGGGAAATGAGGGGCCGTGAAAATGTTCTTCCTGTGGAACTGATGTGGGAATGATTTTTTGTGGAATTCCCCAGGTAGCTTGTCTTTCAGCAGGATTGCTGTTCAGATCCGACAGATGCTAAATTTAAGTTGGGAAACCTTGTATCTCCAAAACGTTAACTTTACAGGAGAAGAAGAAAACCTACTTTACTTTTAATGGAAGTCAATGGAACCAGACGTCTTTCCAAGTCATTTTAGGTCATTTCTTTTAGACCATTCATCATGAAATTTACACACAATGTAAAGGGTAACAGGGATTTTCAGATTATGTCAAAAACTGAAAAATGACAAAAAATGGAGATACGAGGTTTTCTTCTGACAGCAGTGACACGCAGATTTACATGTGTAACCCCACAGACGCTGAGTATTTACCCTGACGATGCTTTGCCAAGCCTGCTGAGTTCTTGTGTCAGGGACCTGTTTTAAGTGAGTTTGCATAATTAGACACATTAACCTTCGCTATGATTGTCACGTTTGGTAATTGGTTGCAAATCTAAAGCCCAGTCCCATTTCACCCCTCGTCCCTGCCACTGAGCCCTTAGCCCCCTGTTTTGTGTGTTCACACCGGGGGGATAGGGTGTCCCGATTCTTGTTGAGATAGAGGGGTGGGGTGAAGTGCTGGGGCTGCATGACCCTCGAAACTGAGATTTTTCAGAGACTCCAAATGGAGTGTTATAAAAAAAGGAAACCCAGCAAGACAGAGAACAAGATACCAAAGAAACCCACAATTGTGAGAATTTTCTCAATTAAAAAATTATGATATCGACTGTTTTATCTTAGTTTAATGTCTTTTTAGTGTTTTCTGGCCGTTTTTCTTCATAACAAGCATAGAAAATTACTAATAGTACACTCATGTCTCGGTAGCTAGCTGGGTAACTTTCCACCTTAAATAGTCCAGCAGTTCTGATGCCTGAAGAGCCAGAATGTACCTGCTGCTCCATTTAAGGTGGAACGGGAAAATTCGAGCAAGAATCTGGAAAATATCTGACTTCAGCTTCATATCACTGAAGAATTAGGGGGGGGGGGTGATAATAAATAACTGCCCCCCTCTTTGAAGGCGTATGATCCCTAAATGTAACTAAAGCCCAGCAGTGAGGAGCTGAACTTTCCCCTCCTCTGCTGTCCCTGCAGACGGGCAGGGTCGCCTACAGAGCGGTGCTGGTAGCTGTTAATGAAGTGATGCTCTTTTATTTGAGGGTCTCATTTCAGAGGGAAGATCTCAACCACTAGCCCTTGTATGCAAATGTTTGGCCAGGTCAAATATTTAGATTTTTGGAGTGAAAAATGAAACACAGCCTTTGCAGCAAACTATTAAAAAAAAAAAGTTTGTGTTTAAGGAATTTTCATCCACCCCTCCTTACAGAGCACTTCTGGTTCTTCCATATTCTTGGGCCGTCTTTCATGCATACCATGCTTAAGATCTACCTACAGATGTTCGGTAATGTTGAAGACTGTGAGGACCATTCCAATGGCTTCAGCTTGTGTTTTTATAAGTAGCTGCTACAAAAAAGCCCAAAGCATAATAGACCCATCCTCCGTACTTAATAGATGGAAATGCGTTCCTTTTATCAAATACTACTCCTTTTTTCCTTTAAACATATCTTTGGTGATGGTGGCCAAGTAGTTCCAGTTTCAGTTTCCATTTGTTTCCAAAATCACTTTGGCTTATCCAGATGTTGTTTTGCATGCTTCGGACATTGCCTTTGTGATGAGGCTGCGAGTGTGGTATCCTGATTACTCCTCCTTGCAAGCTGCAAGTGCTTTAATGTCTTTTTATTTTTCTGTTTTAGCTCGATTTCCAGATCCTGTCCAGATCAAGCTGCGTAGAGGAGCCCACGGTTGTTCCGTTTTAGCACAAGATTTGAAGTGTCAGAGAATTTATTACACACTGGCATTGCAGCTGGAAGGGTGCATGTACCATAGTATCATGTACCATGTACCATAGTTACCATGTACCATGTACCATAGTTACGTTTTTATGTTTTCTGTTTATTTAGTCAGGTATAAAGTAACTGTGCATTGCTAAAAATATAAAACGATGCCATTTGGCCACTGAGCCCAAAGTTTTGCATACAACTGTAAATCTGTGGTCGAGCAATTTTCAGTTCCCGCTTGTTTTGGGGGATTTGGTTTTCAGTCTTATCTTCAGTAATTGAAATGTGTGCTCAGGGTTATGGCCGGGTGATTACACAGTCAAAAACTTTCCCTTTCTTACCCTAAAAATACTCCATATTTGCTTTCGCAGTTTATTTTGGGTTACTGTCCTGCTGAGCCTGGCATTCGTTTATTTAATCGGATATTTCAATGTCTATGTTATTATTGTTTTTACCATGCATGCCTTTTACCAGTGTTTATGAGCATTAATTGAACATTTGTAAATAATTTTACTTGATAATAATATTTCCTGTATGGCCAATGATCAGGCCAGTGCACAACTGTGCTGCCCTGTCGCCATTTGGAATAAACCTCACTCATTAATAAGTCTAATCACAACTTCAGCGAAACGTCCAATGTTCTATGGTAAAAAAAGTTTGTCACTGTGAATTCTCACCTTCTCACTTGTACAGGTCAATTTTCAATAAGATTTAGGGGCACTAAAGTACGGAACAGGCTTTCCCATTTGGCAAAAATTGTTCTCGTTTAAAATCCTATAAAAGACACTTTTATATCATCCTGCTGGTGACATCCTGTTTAAATATAGTAATGTGTGGCCACGACTCAGTAAGGCGTGGGAACGAGATGATTAAGTCGACTTAGTAAAGTGAGGGAACAAGACTTAAATAAAAGTAATAAACTAAACTAAAACTTAAACTAAACTAAAACTAAACTAAATTAAAACTAAACTAAAACTAAGCTAAAACTAAACTAAAACTAAAACAAACTAAAAGTAAACTAAACTAAAACTAAACTAAATGAAACTAAACTAAATTAAACTAAACTAAACTAAAACTAAGGTAAAACTAAGCTAAATTAAAACTAAAACTAACTCAAACTAAACTAAATTAAGCTAAACTAAACTAAAACTAAACTAAAACTAAACTAGAACTAAAACAAACTAAAAGTAAACTAAACTAAAACTAAATTAAACTAAAATAAACTAAAACTCATTTATACTAAACTGAACTAAACTAAAACTAAATTAAACTAAACTAAAATAAAACTAAACTAAAACTCATTTATACTAAACTAAAATAAAATATAACTTAATTAAAACTAAAACTAACTCAAACTAAACTAAATTAAGCTAAACTAAAACTAAACTAGAACTAAATTAAAATAAAACTAAACTAAACTTAAACTAAACTAAACTAAGACTTAAGTGTAGCCTGCCGTTTTGATTAAAACAATGCTGAACTGCCTGCAGGCTTACGGTTAAAATATTTACTGAAGGTTTTACAGTAAACAGCGACGGACAAAGTGAAGAAGGTGTTGTTTGCATGTTTTCCATGCTTCAGATTCCAGTGTTGGAGCTACAGCTGCCATTCACAGTAAGTCATTACATCACGTGAGAAGCTTAGCGCTAACACTGCGAGCTTCGCCGCGACATACAGCATTAAATACTAAATAAAGAAATGGCTCATGTTCATGATTATATGGCATATTTAAGACGTTTTTCACCAATAAAGAAATTGCAATATAGTTGTACATATTAGGGGGCGGAGCCAAGGGAGGCCTGACCCACCCATGAAACTTTCCTCAGCCAATCGTTGTGCTTCCTTAGCACGCTCACAGAAAGTCTGGCAAAGAAGCAACTGACCAGCAATATATAAAAAGCATTTCTTTATGATTTACCCAAATTTAGACATAATTACCGTCAGATTAAGGCTGACAGTCTGTGCTTTAGCCTCCGTCTCCTTGTTTCAATTTCAAATAAAACGTGCTCGGACTTGCTTGCGGTCACTGTGTGATGTCCAGTGTCTTGTTATTGCTGTGGTGCAATGCTGAAGGGATCCATTTCCTTGCGTCCACTGACACAGTCTTTCTTTATTCAGAAGAGCTGATGTTTGCAGCCACAGGATGCTCCATCAGTAACAGCTTGCACTTACCCGCAGCTCAGTCAGCTGACTGCTGTCCTTCCTCCCATAGAAGCCCCCCCACCCCCCGCCATTGCTCCAGGCTGGAATACAGCCCTCTGCGTCAACACTGGAGCTTTGCCCAGGCATGTGCTACTGCCCTGGCCATGGGGCACTCTCATCACGTCTGTCACTGCGCTGCGGATACACAGAGTGTATGAGATTTCTCCCAGAATCTGAAGGGATGGTCTTGGTTATTCTATCGGGTGGTCTTAGCTTCCGTTTACTCGCTCAGGCTTGTGTAGTCTGTAATAAAACAAAGTGAAACAAATTGTGAATCATCTTGTAGAGCTTTTAAGTCAGTGTGTGACACAGAACCGGGAAATAATTGGACACATACAGCTTGATATTGTCAAGCTTAATGGGATCGAACCGGCAACCTTCCGGTCACAGGGCTGGTTCCCTAACCTCCAGCCCACGACTGCCCCCAGTGAGTTGCCTGTTGCTGAAGAGATGGTTGCCTGTCTCTGTGGGCTTTACTACACCTCACACAATAGTTGGCCTATAAAGACATTTCCTTAGTAGCCTATTGGTCGCTCATGACACACGGCCGCAACTCAACACATTTAGGCATGTAGAGGTGGTCAAGACGACTTGCTGAAGTGCAGACCGAGCATCAGAACGGGGAAGAAAGGGGATTTAAGGGGCTTTGAACATGGCGTGGTTGTTGGTGCCAGACGGGCTGGTCTGAGTATTTCAGAAACTGCTGATCTGCTGGGATTTTCACGCTCAACCATCTCTAGGTTTACAGAGAACGGTCCGAAAAAGAGGAAATATCCAGTGAGCGGTCAGTTGTGTGGATGAAAATGCCTTGTTGATGTGAGAGGTCAGAGGAGAACGGGCAGACTGGTTCCAGATGATAGGAAGGCAACAGGAACTCAAATAACCAACCAGAATCTCTGAGGAACGTTTCCATTACCTTGTTGAAAGTGTGGCATGAAGAATTAAGACAGTTCTGATGGAAAAAGGGGGTCCAGCCTTTTACTAGCAAGGTAATAAAGTTGCGGCTGAGTGCATTTTGTGATGGTTTTGGCCCACAGTTTGAATTTTATGTACAGGTCTGTAATCAGAATCACGGCTGTATGTGGTAAACAAAGTGTTTTCATTTTTTGATTAATGGCGAACCGGTGGGCACTCCCAGCAGGGTCTCAAAAGTGGTAAAAATACCCATTTTTTAATGATCTGAGTCTTCATATGTTGAGGATGCAGGAACTGACGTCTGGTAGAAGACTGCACTGAGATCTTCGGTGTTTTTCAGATGGTGGTGCTTGTATTATTCTTATTAGTCTCAGACTCTATGACTGTGTTCTTCCTGTGTAAAAGATGACATGAATGCTTTTGTCTATTTTAAGTTTTTAGGTTCTCTTCCTGTGTTTAATGGTGTAAAGTGAAGTGAAAAATGTTGAAAGCGTTGTCTGCGTTAGGTCTGTTGTTGCGTTCCGCAGTCTCCTGTGTTTTGCTGTGTCTCGGAGGGAGATGACGAGCCTTTGTTCTTTGCAGAGCTGCTGTGCTTTTCCGGTTGCTTCAGTATTCAGCGCGCTCTCCGGATAGCTTTTTCCACGATGCAGATTCTACAGTGAGTCTCTTGTTAAAACTTGTTGGTTTTTCCCTTCTCTGCGTCTGTTATGCGGTGAGTCATGGCCTGATTGCTTTAGACGTACATAATTGCAACCTTCTTCGCGCCTCTCCTGCTTGTTCTCTGCTGTTTTCTTGCACAACCAGCATACAGTGTTTGTCGAAAATAATGACTGTACAGGCTTATCCAGTATAAGCCTACATTGTTTATGCCTAGAAAGTCAAAGGAGACATGCTGTTAACACCAGGATATCGTGGCCTGCTACAATAGCGCTGAACTTTGATTGAATGGTCGATCTCAGAGCAGGTTCGTTACAGGAGAAACTATAGCATTTTGACTCCTTGCAGGATTTATTTTATACACTATTGGTTGAGCAAAGCAAGCTGTGGCTGCAGATGTCAGCAGTGATGAGAGAGGATGTAGATGCATCTTCCTATTTAAGCCAATGGCTAATTTATGATGGGCTGGAAAGGCACGAGAATGAAATCATGTCAACGCTGGCATTGCTCATCTTGAAAGCTGCCTGACAAAATCTCTCAGCAGAGAAAATACAAAATGACAATCACCCAGCCTGAGCTGTGGCAGACGAGAAACTGATTACTGATTTGATTGAGTGCTTTGGTTTGTTGATTAGTGAGACGTTTTCTCTACGGCTTCGCCTTTAAATTAGGACCTGGAAGTTTCTCTTTTCAAACGGTTCTCCTTCCAGACTCTCTACATATCCATCCAATTGAAATTGTAGCGAGTTGATTAGACGTTAAATGTTTTTTGGTAACACTTTCCTGTGGAGCGGTGGCTACCTGATACCTACATAAGCCCTTGATGACAACTCACATAAGCCTACACTTAGTCCAGGAGGTGTCATTTGTCATAAAAGCTGCATTTGCCAGCTATAATGTCACGTTGACATAGCATCTATGTCAGGTGGCATCAGGTTGTGTCATGACACTTTCTGAGGTGAAATGACTTTGAGCTCTTCTTAACCCCTTCAGTGGTCAGGGCCCACCGGCGGGCCCAAAGTTTTATTACACACTTCTATAACCTACGAATACACGCTTAAAGCGCTTAAGTGTTCAAGCGTTCTTTAGCAAGGAAAATGGTTCTATATAGATCTCTGAACTCTCAAAGAACCATTTGCATAATTAAATGGGTCTGCATGGTGAAATGGTTCTTCAGACTGATGGAGAATGTGCTGTAGATGGTTTCTGAAAAGGGTTCTGTGTAGCACCACAAAGGGTTCTGCTATTGTTAGAATATCAAGCTTGTAAGAAAAGAGGAACCCTTTCTAGAACCACATACAACACATTCTCCATCAATCTGAAGAGCCGTTTCACCGCACAGAGACCCAATTAATCACGCTAATGGTTCTTTGAGTGTTCGTAGTTCTATGTAGAGCTGTTTTCTTTGCTAAAGAACCCTTGAAGAACCCTCAATTTTTAAGAGTGCCGCAGAAGCAGCTTGCATAAATGTCCCTGTAGTTACACTAGTGTTAGTATGTAATAAACCTGGGACAAAGCCAGTTGTTATATCGTGCTGTCATTTCACCCAACAAATGCTCAGAAAGTAGGAAAAATAGCCCTGAGATAAGAGCCCAAATATTTAATTGATCTTAATAAAGAAATAATTTAAGATCACACTTTTTATTAAGTGTTTGGAATAACTATGTAGTTACACATCAATAACACACGCAACAACACTAACGACTGATGATTCAGTCAGTGTTACTAATGGATATACAGAAATATATATGTAATAACACGTGTATCAACTTCAGTTTTGCCTCATGTAATTACACAAGTGTGTCAAGTGCATCTAGATTACCACCTCATTATTACACAGTACCTACGTAGCAACTACACAGGAACTGTCCACTTGTTATAAAGAGTAACTTTAATGCTACACATGCTGGAAAGTTCCGGTGTAGTTATGTAATTACAGTGTAATTACAGAATTATATTCATCAACGTCATGTGACTTTGTTACAACAGAGTTCTTCCCCAGTAATTGTGTAAAACATACTTTTATGTATGTATCAACAAGGCACACTTGTGTAATTAAATGAGACAAAACCAAAACACACGTGTAATTATAAATGTTTCTGTAATCCATTTGTAACACTGACTGAATCATCAATAGTGTTGCTGCATGTGTTATTGATGTGTAACTACACAGTTATTACAGACATTTAATATTAAATGGGACCAAAATCTATGCGCTCACTGTGCTATTTTACAAATAATGTTAAATAGCTTCTAAAAACACATACATGTTGGTTTGGAGGCCCTGAGCGATTGCTTAGCCAGAAACTACTAGCCAGGACTACCATTAAGCTACTAGTTATCTGACCCAGTCTAAGTAAAGAGTAGGTCCACCAAGAACTGGAAGACAGTTCCACTATTAAAACTCATGCTACCAAAGTACCTGTTGCTCCTAAGCTCTGGAAGTCAGTAGCTCAGGTCCTACTGGCTAGAGGGTTCAATTATTGCCCTGTGTCATCATGGCTTGGATTACTGGAAAACATAGTGCAAGGGCTTATGGGTAAGATCATTGGCTTTCACGTACCCTTCCTGTCCTCAGGTTCGTATCGGTCTCATCCCTTATTCAAACTGGATTGATGGGTTTTATAACTGCCAGCGTTTTACTAAAGGTTCCAATTACCTTACATGCATGAGCAGCATGCTGAAAAGGCTGGTATGTTGTACCGCCGGCTGTCTCAGATCAATTCGCACTGCTGTGATCTTTGCAGCTGACTGTGAATGGGATGGTCACAGTCGCTCACTGATATACGGGGTCATTAGAGGCCAGGAGTAGCAGGCTGGAATACATATCGCCCCTGTTCAAAGTCACCTTTTTACCCAGCCTTGAGGCCGGCGTTGCTTGTCAGAAGACTCCGGCTGAATCATGTGGGGGATTTCTTAAGACTGTAATAATTATTGCACTACTTATCACTTTACCAATGATTTCGAGGAGAAATTAAGACTGTAAGTCATTCATTTGGTTAGCAATGCACAAAATACCATATTACAGTTATGCTGCTCTATATTAAGATTGCGATATTCCTAGTTGTGACTCTCACCTGTTGTTATCCTTATAAGGAATTGTGAGAAAGTAGTTTACCAGAACAGAACTGGTTATCAGTTTATGCATTTGCCTTTTACCTTTACCCCGACGTGTAGTCTGCAAAGCAAGACTTCATCACTGGCTGTGTTTCCAAGCAATGATTTTTGCCAATCTGACTGAATAGATTCCGATTACAGATGAAGACTGAGGTGTTTATTCTCACTCTACTCAACGATCTGACGGAAATTCTCAGTTTACACTACAAGTAATCAGATCCACAATGATGCGCATGCTTAGAGAACCGCTTAGTGTAGACGTAACCATGACAACCAGCATCATGCGAGTCCACTCAGAGTGAGATGAGCAGCAGTGAGCAGTGCTTGTGTTTTTAATTGCTTTAAAATGACGTCAGACTCAGGAAAACGTCCTTCACACATCCTTATTAAAGAAGGCCGAGAGGAAGACGTCGTGCTCTGAGACGCATAAGCTGGACGTCCGTCCCACCGCCGTCTTTTAAAGATCAGAGCATGAACTTCGTCTCCTCTGCAGACCAGTTTCTGCTCCGCCGTGTTAAACGGTATAAACTCTCACTGTGACGCGACGCACATGCAGAACGGACTTGAACTTTCCGATAGGGAATGTAATCGGACACAGGCGTTGACACGGATGTTATTCTTCTATTTAACGGATTATTTACAGGATTACCCACCTCGTTCAATCAGATAGAAACTGTATTCCGAATGGCCTCAGTCGGACTAGATTATTCAGATTTGAGTATAAATGGACGTTTTCTGTTCTGAATTTAGCTTTAAGTCGGTTTAATAACAGGTTATTAAGCTGCATGTAAATGTGGCTACTGTGTAAAAAATGCAGGAGGCTTCCTTTCTTGTTGGATACACCATGTTTTTTTGAACAGATGCAAGCTCAATCAGAGCAAATCATTTATTATCTATCTGTTTAATCAGAGTGCCGATAAAGTGAAATTGACGTGTGACTTATATTCCTATTCTGGTGTTTTCTTGTGTTTTCTTGAGATGTGAGCTGAATAATATTTTCTGAAATTTTGACTTTGTTAGATCACTTTCTTTACATAAAATCTAATCCAACAACAGCCTTCAGAAAGCATGTTATTATTGGAAAACAATAAAGTAGAAAATTAGACACTTTTTTGCTTTAACCATGAAAAGTTAACTAAATAAGTAACATTATATATACATTATTATACATTTTGTAGTCATTCTCTAATGGATGGGACATTATTTTTTGATGATTTAGGAACTTTCCAGTTGATAGGAATTTCCAATGATACCCAACCCTATATATACTGAAAACATTTGGTCAAGAACTGACCTGCAGTTTTATTAGATGACTCGAATGCTTTGAGTCGTCTAAACACCAGAAGAACATCTTTCTTTGGGCAGGATGCTCACAGCGCATTATAAGACAGTGACTGGTTGGAATCCAAGTGTCATGATAGTAATTACAAAGCATATATTGTGCAGCTCTTCTTTCAGAAGAAAAACAGATTTTTGCAAGGGGCTCATGGTCATTAGCTCGTTATTGAGCCACTGTTTGAAGACAAGCTGGCCGTGACACCTGCACTGAACACTGGCAGTCTGCTCAGGAATGCTTGGTGGAGGAGGCTTAGGAAGGGCCCGGAGGTGAATGCCCCCTAACACATACACGCACCTGACTGCATATGAACAACATGTGGCATCGTGACAGATAGAGACATGTAGGAATCACGGAGGAATCTTCCGCCCTGTGCAGGAGGTTGTTGTTCAGTGTGGGTGTGTAAGAACTCTGTTACATGGGTGTGCATTGCTAAGCTTAGCTGCAGCTGCTCTCACAGGGCGGAATTCCTAGTTTTTTAGGTGGTAAGACACATAGATATACATACCTAGATGCTGCGTTGGGTCCAGCCAGGCACATCAATGGTGTTGCCATTTTGGGGCGGTCAGCATCGCTGCTGGACTGCCTTCAGTACCATTACAGAGCAGCAGTTTAAGAAAGATGTCCAAAATTATACTGCTTCAAGAATTTTGCTCTCAGAAAGTGGGATAGGATTATATAACAGAGGGAACGCAGTGGTCCACACTCATGTCTGTGTGGTGTTTTTGTGTAGATGTGGTCATGGGGTTGGTGAAGCTCAGAGAACCTGCTGATGTGATTGTTCTTCCTCTGGTTTTATATGAAGCTTATTTCATTTAATAGTCTATTCAGGGGGTCTTAGCTTTACGTAGTCCTTATTTATTTACAATGATAGTTAATGCTTTTAGCAGTAAGTTATAGCGTATCTTAATCCGTGTAGATATTCATAATAGATTAACGTCAGCAGCTTCTCACATGAAGCTGAAGATCTTATTTCCCGGCTTCTTGTTTGAATTTTCCCATTCCACCTTAACTGGTGCAGCTTCAGGCTCCAGAAAGTGACCGCTGCACCATTTAAGGTGGAATGGAAAAACTCAAACAAGAAGCTGGCGAATAGGAGGCCAAATGAACTTCGTCCGTCTTGTCTTGGTCTGGACGGCTAATTATGGCGATCAGTTATTAAAATAGTGAAAGCTACCGAGAGCAGATCCGTACCGCCCGGATTAATCCGAGTCTGAGGATTATAACAAAACAAATGTGGTCAAAATCGGCTGAGTAATAAGGAAGTTGTGGCCGATTTAATCCGGAGACTCTTCGTCTCTCAATACGAGTGTTGAAGAGCAGATCTTGACCTCTCCAACATGGCGGACGAGCAGACGTATCGCCTCAGATAAAGAACAACAGAGAATACGCCATCTAGGGATGTATGTCTATGACTAGATACCTGAGTACCACAAAGAAATTTAAGTAGCAATTTTAAGGAGTACAGTTAAGTGCATGTTTTATTCAAGAATAACCAAACACTGGTATGTTTACATATAATGTGAGCAGGAGGCTTCAATGGACCGGAGGCTGCCCCTTCAGATGGATTAACAGCACTAGAGCAAACCAGTGCAACATTAAATGATGAGGAGGGCTCGTCTTCTTGCGCCTCGTTAAGGTAACGTTGAGAACTGAGGAATTACTTTTCAGCATTTCTAGTTTTAGCTAACGTCAGTTATCATCGCAGGCCTGCTCACATCGGCTGCTCCAGCCTTTCGGTGTCCAGCGGCACTCTAGAGACACCGTTCCGCTGCTCCACAGCTCAATGCTGGAGGGCTTTATACCCCCCTGGCTGGTGCTCGACTTTGGGTATGGTGACCTTTGGCCCATGTTTGGCTGTCCAGATTATCCCTTTCTGTTGGCAGTGGTTTTCTATGGAGATTTTACAAGCTTTGTTTGCAAAATTGAGCACTTATATCCATAATGGATGCACCTTAAAGCAATAGCTTGGTGACAAATCCAGTTTAAGCAATTTTCCACACAGCTGATGGACAGAGGCATGATCGGAGTCCAAATTTTGCTACTTTAGTTTAAAACTGGAGCAGCGAGACTAACATTTCTAACAAACACCTGAACTCAATAAGTCACCCAAACAAACATATCAATAAATATATTAACAAAAATATCACCAAAACTTTTTTTTGACCCACTCAAACCACATCCAGCTCTCATTAGGGTCACTAACGGGTTTAGGACACATCGCGTCTTTCAGTGAACCATAAAAATGAAGGAAACTGTTGGTCGCCACTTTTTTATTTAGCTAAACTTTTATTTAGATCTCAAGGGTGAACGCGTTATTATTTATCTTCCCTCCGAATACGTTTCCAAACTATTGCACTGTAAAGCCCTGAACTGATGTATGTGATGGAGCATAAAATGAACTGCCAGTTTAGATTCCAGATGGGCATCTTTGTGTTCATGTGAATGAAATGTATGAATCTGGCCTAAGTTGACTTTAAAGCATATGTTCCTCGTGCTTCTTCACATATTTTAATTGGGTTTATAGCTGTGGCTGTCACAATGTTTTTAATAGGTGGATGTGTGACAGTGTGAATTACGGAGTGTGTGTGTGTGTGTGTGTGTGTGTGTGTGTGTGTGTGTGTGTGTGAGACACAGCTCATGATCTGCTGCTTAACAGGCACATGATTCTCCGTACAGATCTTGCTGGCACGTGCACAAAATATGTGAAAATTTCGCCGGTCGCCCCTGTGAATGCTAGTAGGGGATTTAAGATGGAATTGCAGTCCCTTCTGGCCAGACAGGCTCTGAGCCAAACATTCCTAGCTCTGACTGCTTTAAACAGGCACGACGACAGAAATACTAGAGTAAATCCAATAGCGTCCATTCCTCGCATGACTCATAGCTTTAGTGTATCCCTCAAAGGACATCAAGTGTTTTGTCTTTTTAACTGACCAAAAATCATGTGAGGCAGAACATTTCAAAGCGTTTCGAAGTTAAACAGGGATATTTTTTTTAATGTACTTTTTTTTTAGATTGATATCTTTTTTGATCATGTACAACCCCTTTTTCAAAATGTTGGCTGTGAAAAATGTAAATAGACACAAAATGAAATGATGTGCAAATCATTTAAACCCTATATTGCATTGAACATCCTTCAAAGACTACATATTAAATGTTGAAACTGAGAAATTTTATTGTGATGCCAACAACACATTCCAAAAAAGTTGGGACAGGGGAACAAAACGCTGGTAAAGTTGTGTAATTCTGAAAAAAAAAATTGGTGGTTAATTGGCAACCGGTCAGAAACGTGATTGGGTATCTTGATTGAGTCTTTCCGAAGTGAAGATGAGGAGGGGTTCGCCACTCTGTGAAAGCCCTCAGGGCCCTCAGGGCCCTCAGGCAGCACTGCATCTAAAACAGACATGATTCTGTAGTGGAAATCACTGCATGGGCTCAGAAACACTTCATCGCTGCATCCATAAATACTAATTAAAATTCTTAAACGTTAAGAAGAAACCAAATATAAACAGGTTCCAGCAATGCTGCCACCTTCTCTGGGCCTGAACTCATTTAAAATGTACTGTGTGCACTCAGCTTGTTATCAGTGCTCAGTTCTAAAGCCAGTATTCATGATGGTTTAGGGGGACATTAGTGCACATGGCATGGGTGACGTGCTCATCTGTGAAGGCGCCATTAATGCTGAACAATATATACAACATATGCTGCCGTCCAGATGACGTCTTTTTCAGCAAAGGCCTTGATTATTTCAGCAAGACAATGTCAAGCCTCTTTCTGCATGTATTACAGCAGCATGGCTCCGTATTTAAAGAGTCCAGGTGCTGAACTGACCAGCCTACAGTCCAGACCTGTCACCACTGAAAACATCTGTCGCATTATGAAATGAAAATACAACAAATGAGCCCCTGAACTGTTGAGCAGCTGAAATCCTGAATCAAACAAGGGCAGGAAAACATTTCACTTTCAAAACTACAGCAGCGTCTCCTCAGTTCCCAAACACTTACAGAGTTTTGTTAAAAGAAGAGGTGATGAAAAACAGCGGTAAACCGGCCCCTGTCCCAACTTTTTTGTTGTTGGAATCAAATTCAAAATGTTCATATATTTAAAAAAAACAATAAAATGTCTCAATTTCAACATTTGATTTGTTATCTTTGTAGTGTTTTCAATGGAATATTGGGTTTAAATGATTTGCACATCATTGCATTTTGTTTTAATTTACATTTCGCAGTGTCCAAACTTTTTTGGAAATTGGGATGAATATTACATCATGTAAATACACATTTATTATTATTATTATTATGGAAAATACTAATATGTTGGTGCACATTTGAAGTCAGGAACATTACTATGACACAGTCTGCCATTCATGAACCTCATCCTGACCGGCTGGTAACTGAGATGTCACTCCATCATCATTAAATCAGCAACGCGTGACGGCTGATGAGGGATGTTAATGAATAAAATCTAATAAGTTAACACGATTTTCCACGAGCAGTTCAAATCCATGGATGGCTGTCATGAATACCTGCAGTAAACCATCACATCAACCATTTTATTGTACTCTGTACTTGAAGTGGCTTTAGAGCTGTCATAATTACTCGATTCAACTTGATTAATCGATTAAAATGTCCCTTCTCACCGAGTTGGCATCGTGATGATGATGATGATGATGATGATACACATTTTAAATTCTCTTGCTCAAGAATCAAAGAAGCCTATTTTGGAATATTTGAAAGGCCATGCATAGTTGGCCTTTTTAAAAAACTCTTATTATTAAATGAAATCACTTCATTACTAATAGCTCTAGTTGCTTGTATGTCTCTGTTGGCGGAAGAATATCTTGTATCTCTGAAACAGTAACTTTACAGGAGAAGGAAAAAACCTACTTTACTTTTAATGTAAGTCAATGGAACCGGACGTCTTTCCAAGTCATTTTAAGTCATTTCTTTTGGTCCATTTTTCCTGAAATTTAAACACAAAGTAAAGGGTAAGCGGTGTTTTCAAATCATGTGAAAACTGAAAAACGTCAAAAATGGAGATACGAAGTTTGAACACTGTGTCCACTCACTCTCCACTCTACCACTTATGTTGTTGGTCCACCCTGAAGATGTAAAGCCAGAGACAATAGTTTGCTGTACAGTGTGAGCTATTCATCCTCTAGTCCTTCATCAGTGGTCACAGGACGCCATTGGCTGGATATTTTTGGTTGGTGGACTATTCTCAGTCAAGCAGGGACACTAAGGTGTTTAAAAACGCCAGCAGCACTGCTGCGTCTGATCCACTCAGACCAGCGCAACACACGCTAACACACCACCACCAGTACGTCAGTGTTACTGCAGTGCTGAGAATGACCCACCACCCAAATAGCACCTGCTCTGTGAGGGTCCATGGGGGTCCTGACCACTGAAGAACAGGGTAACAGAGTATCAGAGGTGGTCATGATGTCTTGACTGATGGGTGTATTATCTGGGTGTATTATATATCACAGTAGTGATATATGCTAAGATGATGCCCACCGTGCGCTAAACCTGGTGTTTGGCTGGTGGAAAGTATGCAGTGCCAGGAGGATCATGAAGTTGTTGAGCCAGTGAGAGCAGTGAGCTCTGGAGGAGCCACGCTTGCCCTCCAGCATGCATATGTAACACACTGCTAGTGAATATTGCCCATGCGTGTCAGCTCAGGAGCTGTGCTGCTCCTTGCTTTTCTCATCTGCTTTCAAACAGGTTTTACTGTTCGTGAGTCTTCAGCTCATCTGTAGAGTGTAAAGCGCTGTGAAAGGACAAGCCCGGGGTCCCTCAGGCCTGAATTCACTCGAGATCACAGAAGTGCTCATCTTGGAAAAGTTCTCTTTAGGATTGTCATGACAGCAGACTTTTGACTTCTGGATTGATAGCTAGTGTCAAAATGCTCTGTACCAAAACAACAGTATGGCAAAAATGTAAAACATTCATCATCTTCTGAACACCCACTGTCTGTGAACACTTGCCTGTGACTGGCTGTGTTTACATGAAGATTTCTGCCAATCTGATTGAACACTTTGGATTCCAGATGAAGACTCAGGTGTTTATATTCTCCCTCTACTCAACAATCTGATCAAAATCTCTGTTTACATGCTCACTGCAAGTAATCCGATCCAGAATTATGTGCATGTGTAGAGAACCATTTAGTGTAGATGTTCCCATGACAACCAGCATCACCTGAGTCCAGTCAGAGAGAGATGAGCAGCAGTGAGCAGTGCTTGTTTTTAACTCCTTTAAAATGACGTCAGACTCAGGAAAACGTCCTTCACGTGTCCTTATTAAAGAAGGCCGAGAGGAAGACGTCGTGCTCTGAGACGCATAAGCTGGACGTCCGTCCCACCGCCGTCTTTTAAAGATCAGAGCATGAACTTCGTCTCCTCTGCAGACCAGTTTCTGCTCCGCCGTGTTGAACGGTATAAACTGTCTTTATGACGTGACGCTCATGCAGAACAGACTTAAACTTTCCGATAGGGAATGTAATCGGATACAGGCGCTTACACGGATATTATTCTTCTATTTAACAGATTATTTGCAGGATTACCCACCTTTCAGATAGAAACTGTATTCTGAATGGCCTCAATCAGACTAGTCTGTTCTGACTGAGCTGTTTACATGGACTGTACATGGTATTGTATTCCGATTAGGCTATTAGTCGGATCATTAACAGATTATTCGGCTGCATGTAACTTTTTTCCTGGGTTCCTTCGTCCTAGCATTTCTGTTACTTTTAAATATGTTTCTGTTGCAATTCTGGGTTGCGTTATGTATAGGCCGGTATTCCTTGCCTCGATCCTAGTTTAACTCCCAGGATGGTTTTTTTATTTGCCTGTTTAGCTCTGCCTCTTGTTGGTTTCTTTCTCCCCCGGTTTTGACTATCCTCCTGCTCTTGTTTGTGTTTTCTCCCCGTGTCTCAGCTCAGCCTGCCTGTTTGTGTTTAGACTCCTGCGTGATTCTTAGAAGAACCCCTTTAATATGTAGAAGGTTATGTACTTGCTCTTACCGTCCCAACCTCACAGCTGTTGTACTGAAAACGCACTGTTGAAACATCATGCAACCTGAGTTCTCGCTTGCAGCCTCACAGCATGCGCTAAAAAAACGATCCAGCCTTGTACCTGTACTTGTCTAAAGTCCTGGCACCCTCAAGTCAGGGCAGGGCGATATGGTTAAAAACACATATCTCAATATTTTTCAGCCTTTTAGCAATAAAATGGAGCTGTAACTGAAATTTGAAGACCACGCCTAAAACGCCTCCTTCTCAATTCCAGCTTCCTATAAATACTTCTCCTCCACATTGTCCACGCCTGCACATCATCTTTAATATATAGGGGGGTCAGCCTTCTCATGACCCACAGAAGGTGTACTGAGCTCCAGCCGGACATTCCTCTCCTCTCATTATCTCCTTTATCAAAGCGTCATCTGCATTTGCAAATATGTATCTCGATATTCAGTAAATCTTTCTGAAGTGGCTGGAAAGAATAAGTTTTCAATCGGAAGAGCCATAATAGACTAAACAGCCGTGTCCAGAGCAGCTCAGTATGGTAGACGTTTTCAAAAGCAGTCATGCATGCATTCCTGCCTGAATGGGGCATTGAAAGCCAGCCCTGCAGGGAGTTGTCCACTGTGCTGTCCGAATTGTTTGTGTTGTGTTATTGCTTAAAGGTTGCAATTTTGGTAATTAGGCTTAACACATTCATACTCGCATAACAAGGACTGACTGTCACAGTTTTCAGGACAATGAAAAAAAAACCAAACCAAAAAAATGAAGTATTTCCATTTTTTCCCAGTTTAATCTTTCGACATCATTTGAACGCAGCACTTCAAATGACTCTTGACTCTGTATTTCGTGATCAATGACCCAACAGAAACCCCCCAGAATTGCTTATAATAAAGCCTTTTTGCATAAATTTCCATTTCAAATAAAGAGGTTTATGCTTTCTCCTGTAAATTTGCCATTTTGGAGATACTTGCTCCCTTTTTTGGACAGAGATGCATAATAAGCTGCATTAAGATCACAGGGATAGTCATAATGTTTACTAATTTTGTATCTCCATAAACGAACCGCAAATATATATGATAAATATTCATCTCACTGCTCAGGCCTACACGGAGTGTGCTTATTATGCACTTCTTTTTCTCGACTCCCAACTATAGTTTTTATTTTTCGCCGCAAAGAACTGACAAAACAAATGTAAATTCTCAGGGCTGTAATGAGGTTGGTAATCATGAGCTGGCTCGCTTGGCAGGCACCCGTTGCTCCATTGTTCAAGTGCCTCAGCACTTCTGCTTTGTCACACCTACTATGTAAGCAAATGCCTGGGCCAACTGTGAAATACTGTAAGTGGCTATTGCATATCTATTTCGCAGCCTTAAATAACTTGTTTGAGGGTTCGTCGTGGAGGTGCGGTGTGTTAAAGACACCGCCCAGTGAAAAGGGTTGCTTGCCCTGCCTTTGATACTCTGAGAACGCATAAAATTACCAGCACACTTTTCAAGAAGTGTGTTATTTTTCCTGTGTCCTTCAGTGATTTGAAAGCTGGCCACAAGAGGTTAAGTATTGTGGCTGTGTTATTCCCAACTGCCTCAGTGCTGGAGTTGCAGAATGACCTTGTGCCATCGTTACTTAGTCCCTGTAACAGATTGCAACACAGATGTCTCCCAGTGCTGCACGTTGCAGTCATTTGCTAAACGCTTCACCATTTCTAAAAACAGTCTTAGGCTTGTTGGGTGGAGAAATGACTTTGTGAAGGAAACAATGTTATTAAACAACACTGCTGAGAGACATTGCACGTAGGTGAAAGTGTGGGGACTGTGTCCACACCTTACTCAGTTATAAGCAGGAACATTGAGCAAACTGGTTACAATCAAAACATTGCTCACAGTAAATAATGTTGTATGAGACAAGATGGTCTCACTTTATTGGACAGCCCCCAATACATAATCTATAGATCTTCAATTTATTAACAAACCATCTGGTGATTCCCAGCAGCGTTAGGGTTAAGTCAGGCTTTAGTGTTAGGGTCCGTTAATGGATAGTTAGTCGAATGTCCCAAAGCAGCTTTACAGAAAAATCCACGTCCGAGATCCAATGAGCGTCGCCACTGACAAGTCCCTAAGAGCAAGAAGAAGAACTTTAAGAGGAACCAAGACTAACAAGGTGAACCCATAGTTCTCTGGTTGACACCGGATAGCAAACAGTATTAGAATAAAATATTAGATTACAAAATGGGGAAAAACAGGTGGAGCAACGGTTAATTAGATAGTTTGAGTTTATTCATCAGCAGCAGCATCAGGAGGGTCAGTTCATGCAGGTGAGGTTTGCCCAGCTTTGTACAGCATGAAACTCTTGAAACGGTGTAGATCAGCCAACAGAGATGGTGAGTCTAGCAGCTCTGGTGGCTCCCATGTGGCGACTTAGACAGACATCGCTCAGGGGCTCAAATAAAGGGAGGGAGAGCAAGAGAGAGAAATTGATTAACAGGTCAGTTTATGGAGAGATACACTACTGCCAAAAGTATTCGCTCTTCACAGTCATATGAGCTTGAGTGACTTGCCATTTTTAATCCATAGGGTTTAATATGATTACGAGAAGGCCTGGCTCGCAGTCTCCACTCTACTTCATCCCAAAGGTGTTCTATCAGATTGAAGTCAAGTTCTTCCACACCAAACTCCTTCCTTTCACTGGAACTAAGGGGCCGAGCCCAACTCCTGAAAAACAACCCCATACCATGATCCCCCCTCCACCAAACTTTACACTCGGCACAACGCAGTCAGGCAAGTACCGTCTCCTGGCAACCGCCAAACCCAGTCTTGTCCATAAGATTTCCAGACAGAGAAGCGTGATTGGTCACTCCAGAGAACACGTCTCCACTGCTCTAGAGTCCAGTGGCGGCGCTTTACACCACTGCATTCCACGCTTTGCACTGTGCTTGGTGATGTAAGGCTTGGATGCAGCTGCTCAGCCATGGAAACCCATTCCATGAAGCTCTCTACGCTGTTCTTGAGCTGATCTGAAGGCCACATGAAGTTTGGAGGTCTGTAGCGATTGACTCTGCAGAAAGTCGGTGACCTCTGCGCACTATGCCCCCCCTCAGCATCCGCTGACCGCTCTGTCATTTTACGTGGCCGACCGCTTCGTGGCTGAGCTGCTGTCGTTCCCAGTCGCTTCCACTTTGTTATAATCCCACTGACAGTTGACTGTGGAATATTTAGTAGTGAGGAAATTTCACGACTGGACTTGCTGCACAGGTGGCGTCCGATCACGGTACCACGCTGGAGTTCACTGAGCTCCTGAGAGCGACCCATTCTTTCACTAATGTCTGTAGAAGCAGTCTGCAGGCCTAGGGGCTCGGCTTTATACACCTGTGGCCATGGAAGTGACTGGAACACCTGGATTCAATGATTTGGATGAGTGACTGAACACTTTTGAAAATATAGTGTATTACTGAGTTAATAGTGCAACAACTGATATTAAATTCTTGAGCAAGCAGATCAGTAACTTGAGTATAAATGCAATTAAACATGCAGTTATGTATTTATATTCAAAAAGTAAAGCAAAAGGCAATGATAAAGCGCTAACCCTACGTCGGACGGCTGTTCCACTGTCTCACGTCTGTGTGTGCTTATGTGGACTTGCACAGTGAGTGACTCCCTCTTCCAAGGCTTAGAGATCCTGACACCGTGTAATTAATCACATGAGATAAACAGGCAGTTCTGCCCTTGTGTGTTTGTGTGGCGTGTGCACAGCAAAAGGGAACAAATATGACCTTTCATTTTTACTGCCCAACACAGGCAACTGCCAGGCTGGATTTGTCATTATTTAGTGGCTTGGTGTTGCGGTAATTACGGAGCAATGTCATCTCCAAAGAGAGACTGTTATTAGTAGTGCTGTGGTGCAGCTGCAGAGATGGCTCTCTCTTTATCTGGCTTCTGTAATAGAACTGTGAAGACATAACCACTTATTACTAACCATCTGTCAGATGACCTTGGCAAGACCAGCAGCTTTACCCATCTTGGAACTGAGCTGTGGGGAAAAGTCCTCCATCTAAGCCTCTTTCAGCTGTCAGTGGCTCTTCTTTCTCACACTGTGTTCTCACTCTGCACTGAACGGAGCTCTAATGGGTGTTTTCTAACTGCTAAGTGCTTATGTTTAATATGTAGCGCAGGGTTTTTTCTTTAACCCTTTAGAAGGTCGGGGTTAGTGCAGTCATACTGCTATTCAATTTGAGTGCCGTTAGGATTATTTAAAAAATATTGTATCATGATACAGTATTTTGACCATATATGATATGTATCGTGATAATTTGACACTAATTTAAAAAACAGATTTAAAAAACTGTCATCAAAACTCAACAGTGAACAAAGTTATTTATCTAAGTTTAACGCCAAAGTAGATTGTAGAGCAGAGGTCACTAATAGGCGGTCCGAGGTCCGAGTCTGGACCCAAGTGCGCTGTGCTATGCGGACCTGGACCTGTAACCGATAAACTATGGAGCATTAATTTTGACGAGGTGGTCCTGTTTTAATCGGCGTATCATTTCTAGTCATTACGGTGCCGCTTTAGCGGCCTGGGAGACTCACAGACTCTCTGTTTTTAATCAGATCTGTGCATTACGATGAGCTCTGAGACTCGAGGGAGTGGTGCCACGCAGGGGAGGGACGAGGAGAGAAACAGCAGTCAGAGAAGAAAGTGAGTCAGAGGGAAGTTATTCCACATGACGTGATCTAAAAAGAGAAAACTGACACTAAATGTTGTTGAAATCTGACCGAACTGGACTTTATTTGATCTGATGTTCAGTAAATGTTGTTGAAATCTGACCGAACTGGACTTTATTTGATCTGATGTCCAGTAAATGTTGGTGAAATCTGACCGAACTGGACTTTATTTGATCTGATCAGTAAATGTTGTTGAAATCTGACCGAACTGGACTTTATTTGATCTGATGTTCAGTAAATGTTGGTGAAATCTGACCGAACTGGACTTTATTTGATCTGATATTCAGTAAATGTTGTTGAAATCTGACCGAACTGGACTTTATTTGATCTGATGTTCAGTAAATGTTGTTGAAATCTGACCGAACTGGACTTTATTTGATCTGATATTCAGTAAATGTTGTTGAAATCTGACCGAACTGGACTTTATTTGATCTGATATTCAGTAAATGTTGTTGAAATCTGACCGAACTGGACTTTATTTGATCTGATGTTCAGTAAATGTTGTTGAAATCTGACCGAACTGGACTTTATTTGATCTGATGTTCAGTAAATGTTGTTGAAATCTGCCCGAACTGGACTTTATTTGATCTGATATTCAGTAAATGTTGTTGAAATCTGACCAAACTGGACTTTATTTGATCTGATATTCAGCTGTCGACTGTCATAAGATGCTGATATTCCTACTCGGCTACTTCAGTAAACAGTACATGTCACTGAGTCATGATGCAAGTTAGACGTTATGATGTTCTGGACCTTTGATTAAGGAAATTTTCTCTAACTGGACCTTAATGAATTTCAATTGAAGGCCTCTGTTCTAGAGTGTCTTGAGTCTTGACACTATGCCAGTATTGCAAGAGAAGCAATGAGACGCATGTATTTACACTGAAAAGTGTGCCCGTGGGTTCAGTGACTGGAGGCTTATGTAAAGAAAAACATCAGTGATGGACGGAAAGAGATGGCAGTTCAAATGTTTGCATGTATTGTCTTGTTTTCTTATGAGCAAGAATCCGTTCAAAAGCTGTTTTTGTACAAAATTAGAAGAGATGCATCCAAAACCCTCTGTGTTTGAAGAGTCCAAACTTGGCCGCGGGAGAACGAGGCTGCAGCGCCAAACAAACAGTTAAAAATCTGAAAGCGAAGTTTAAAGATTCCGAGGACGTGAAGCAAAGAAGTGACCGCGCCCTTTTAATGTTGAGCTCGAGCTCATTCTTGGTGATGAGTCCAGCTGTCAGTCAGTGAAGCTTCGTGACGGCTCCTGTGATGCTGGTGAAGATGAAGCTGGTCCTCTGGGAGCGACTGGCGTTCGTTGGCAGTTGTGATTGTTTACCTCTGGATGAGCCGTGAAGCAGCTTGACGCTCTGTTCTTTTACGCATGTGGGTCAGTTTAGGAGCTGATCTGTTCAGACTGATGTCGCATTCAGATCACGTTTAAAATACACTGTGCACAGCCAAACAAAATGATGAGAAAATCAGATTTCGGCCACTTTTACCTGCAGTGGGGTGCGAAGAGGGGAAGCAGCCCTGTCCTTCCACATGGGAGGAGTCTGGGGTCCTCCTCCAGTCTATACCATGATACTGGATATGGAATTCACATTATATCCATATTATGCAACTAATATGTCCACATTTTACATATTACGCCCGCACTTGAGGGAAAAGAAGGAATTACATATCCTGATGATATCATGCCATTTCACAAGCACAACATGATATCACATGATGTCATGAATATCTTGTGAAGTTTTCATGACGTTCATGCTTTTTTCCTCATTGAAGAAAAGCGTGTCCATTGAGCTTCTGGGTTGTGACCCCTAATGAGTCAGAGAGAGGTCACACACTCTTCTTAAGTGGAACCTTTTCTGCATTGTGGCTTTTGGTCTGTCCCTGTTCTTGAAGGTTTAGATAAGAGACACCCCCTTTCATGATGGTTTTAGTGGAAATCTGGCCATGCCCCCAGGAAGGCTTCCATGACCTCCTTATCCGTCAGGAGAGAAGTTGGATAAGAGATGGCCGGCAGTGACCAGGCCTTTATAGTGACATGATGGAGAAGTTGCAGGGGTTCTAAGGCTGAAATCCAGATCGTATCAAAAAGGTGTTCTGTGGTCCCTATAGAGGCCAAGAATGAGTGCGTTTATATGCACTTAAGCTACGTTCGCATTACAAGCCTCGTCGCTCAAATCTGATATTTTTCTCAAATCCGAACTCTCTGACTCGATGGTTCACACTCGTTTAGGTAAGAGACTCAAATCCGTCATTAATGTGATGAACTGGCCTGAAATGACCCTCATGAGCTCCTCCTACTCAGTGACGTCACGTGACTGAATCACTGCATCATCAGCTCTCAGCTTCGTTATTAGAGCCAGACGGAGGAGAAAAAGGTGTGACGAGCTGCTTTTCCACCGTTTACAGGCTTTAACGTCTGTTCGGTGCTGTTGCCATAGTAACGCTGAATGATGGTCACGTGCGATGTAAAAAAAAACACATGAATTCCGATCTGAGCATCACATTAAGGTCACATGGCCATGAATCGGATACATATCCGATATAGGACCACATATGAAAGTGGCTCAGGTCGGATTTGAAAAGATCAGATTTGCGTCCACACAGCCCTGAAAACACCAGATCTGAGTCAATTGGGGCAAAAATCGTATTCGTGCCACTTCAACCTGCTAATGTGAACGTAGCCTTGTCAGTAATCTGACCGTGCTTACATGCACTTAAGTAATCAGATAATAGAGAAACACGAGTCAGACAGTAACCGGGTTTCCGCTTTACAACCAACCATAACGAACAAAACTTCATGAACATCGCCACTCTTTACGTGAAAATATGAACGTCCATCATCTAGAAGGTGAAGAATATTTCAATCCTTCATTTCGTCTAGTGTTTCAGCGCCACTCCAACAGTGTTTTGCTGCGTCTCGCGGCGACGCTGCTCGCTTATTTCCGGTACCGCAGTCTGTTTTCGCACCTGCTCAGACTGAGGAATCTGATTACTGAGCTACAATCCAGCCTCTTTATCGGATTTCTGAATCAGATTTCTAGAGTGTGCTGTTTACATGACCATTTGAATATCAGACAACTGCAGAAATAACACTCACTGTTTGCTTTTTTACTGGCCAATATGTGAAATAGTGTAGCCAGGAGCACCATAGGCTTGTCTACCCCTGGCCGCATTAATTATCCCATTCAGTAGAACAGAGTCAGCATATGTTGTTACCTCAACATAGAATGCATGAGTGCAGAATACAAGAACGTGTGTGTTACTCTTATTGATTCAGCCTTGCAGCCTTGTTTTCTCTGGCTGTTTTATGTGTATAACACCGGTTCTCTATACTCTACTGTATGGATACATTATGTAACTACCACCTTCTTAATTCCAGCTCTCAGGGGAAGCTCACTCCTCTGCATCCTTTCCCTTTCTGTTGAACTCAGAGAAGCAGCAGAGGCTTGCCTGAGTAACAGCCCTCCACCCGAAAGGCAAACCAGGGTCACTGATTCTGATACCACCTTCACATCATTTCAGATCAGTTACGCCGCTAGCAGACAGAGCAGCTCCTGCGGTTTTGACCGGACCCAGAGTGTCAGATGCTTTAAGCAGCAAAGGCATCTCAGCCTCCAGCGTTCTCTCTCTCAGCGCTCTGCCTACTGTCGCCCTGAAGGTCCACCCTGTTAAGAAGATTTACATCCTTTGCCATTTCACCGTAAATCAGATAAGGGTCAGCAAAACAGCAAAGCTATCACCGCAGTTCTTGAAGACATCTGCATGACTCACAATATGCAGGCCTATCACAATACCTCGTTTTTCTAAGGTTTGCTAACAAGCTGGACCAGAGAAAATGAAAATGGCATAATGAAGTCAGCGAATCGTTACTGCACAGCTTAGGCAGTGACAACTGGTTGTTGCTGTTTACAACGACGACAACATATCATCAGATTTTCCGCTCCAAAAAGGAGCTATGAGTGAACAATGAGTGTACATTATTACTAATCATTGTTATCGGTCCTGAATTGGAATTACTGCCAATATCTATAACTAATAACTAAATTCATGCCGATGCATGTTTAATCACGATCTGAGGTTTGGAAGTTGTTTACGGTTTCAGCAGAGGATAAACGGGCCTGTCACAGTTATTATTATTAGAGATGCTCTGATATGGGAATTTCATGTACATATTTGGTTATGCCAACATTGCTAATAAATAACATAGCACCGTTGTCGGAAGAAAACCTCGTATCTCCAAAATGAGAACTTTACAGGAGAAGGAAGAAATATACTTGACTTTTAATGTAAGTCAGTGGAACCGGACGTCTTTCCAAGTCATTTTGAGTCATCATGAAATTCACAGACACTGTAAAGGGCAACAGGTATTTTCATCTACACATCTTTTCCAGTTTTTTTTCTTAAATTGATCTATTTTGATTTATTTAGAAGTGAAATAGTTTTTTTTTTTGTTTAAAAAATGCTTTAAGTTTTCATGTCAAACCAAAACAGAGATTTAGCCTGTAGATAGAGCCGTACTTTAAACACCAAAGTCTGAAAATCAGCGTTTAACCTTGTTGTCACTACCGAAACCCTCATTTTCTGGAATTACGTCATTTTTTGTGCTTTTATGAAAAAACGTTAAGACGGTACAAAGCTGTGCTTGCTAACTACGTGATGGCTAAAGTTTACAAGTAATCGTCAAAATGAGCTCAAACCGTTGTTATTGTTGGTTTGTTAGTGACAAAATGGAATGTATTGATAAAATAAACATAATTAAGGGTCTCAGTCGGATTATTGTGTGAACTTTTAAAAATGGGAAAAAACCCCAGAAATTCCATATCTGTGCATCCTTAAAATACCCGGTCATATTTTGATAGACTTCTAATTATGGCACACTCCTCCCCTCATGCTAAGGTAATTAGTGTGGTGATAATGATTCACTCTGCATGCTTTCTCCCCTCAAACAGTCCTTTCATGCTCCCTCTCTCTGCCCTGTGGTGTCAACTGATGTGCTCTGACCCTCTGACTGGTGCAGTATTTTGCATGCAGACAGACGAGTGGCCGCTCCTGAGCCGCAGACGCAGTGTAAAGTTCACGTCTTGCCCTGGGAATGTCATGAGTTGTGCTAGGACTGTTATGCGTTAGAAGACGACAGTGTTTAAAAGCGGTCATGCATGCAAATCACTAAGCACAGCGTAAGAAATGAACCGAGGCTCGGGGCAAAGAGATTAGTTTAGGCTATTAGTGTAGACTATGGAATATCTTTAAAAGTCTGGTTTGAGTAACTGCTTTAAAAACGGTTCATTTAAACTAAAGTGTTTTTGGTAAGTGGATGATTACGCAGTTGTTTATAAGGTCAGGAAAATGGCCTTATAAAGGCCACAGCTGCCCCTGAAAGTCAGATGGCCCCCTGATCAAATTGTAGTACCTTCCTTATGGAACTCGCAGGGCTGAGAAGCAACACAAGGTCGTTCTGTCTAAAAGCGCTTGAGTGAGCAGCGCTGGCAGCACTGGAGCTGTTTTTTGTGATTGTCTGGAAATGTTACGCAACTCGTACCTTTGATTTATGTGAGATCCTAGAAAGGCACCCAGACGTCATAAGGATTGGAATCTGCGATTGGGTTTTGGGAATCTACAGTCATTTTTCAGAACCTGAATAATGATAAACCGTTTTTCGATTCTAAAGTTCAAACAAAGAATCTGGAGGATCCAAGAAAGATTCCCAAAAAGTGGATCCCACACACTTACGGAATAATACACGAGAGGGAGTGCGACGCTGTGAGACTCTGGCCATCGTCCGCTGTAGATCAGCACATCAATGCCAAAATATCAGACTGTACAACAGGTAGTTCAGGTCATGCGAGCTGATTGGTTGAGAGCCGTTCTAACTGCTGTTATTTCACCATAACATCGCAAACACTGTGTCACTGACAGCTGTAGGAGTCGCTCGAGCCATCTGAACGTTTTCACTACTTACTTTGCCACAAACAGAAAACGGACGCTGTTAAGACCACATCTGACCGACAGCCAATTTGGTCCGACTCTGAAGACGAGACGACGCTAAATTCCCAAACTGTCGTCACCACTGAGCAGCTTTTCAGTTGGCAGCTGAGACAGAAGAACAGCTGAACAACCTGGAATCAGCCAGAAATGAACCCAACACCATTCGCCAGACGTGTCTGATCTTCAGAGTCGGACCAAATCAGACTGAGCCGGAAAACTGAGCCAATAAAAACAGAAAAGCTGCTCAGTGGAGACGACAGTGTGTTACTGCAGTGCTGAGAATGACCCACCACCCAAACAGTACCTGCTCTGTGAGGGTCCATGGGGGTCCTGACCACTGAAGAACAGGGTAACAGAGTATCAGAGAAACAGATGGACTACAGTCTGTAACTGTAGAACTACAGAGTGCAGCTATACAGTAAGTGGAGCTGATAAAGTGGACAATCAGTGTAGAAACGAGCAGGTGGTCATGATGTTATGCCTGACCGGTGTATAAACGTTTTTTCTAATCTTAACCTCAGTAATCCACAAAAATTGTGAGACAAGTAGCTTTTATAAAAAAGCACTTTACAAAGTCAGGAGCATTTAGTTGGTCTTACAGATTTGCCTCGTTTTCTTTGGCTTTCCCACCCAGTCTGGACACTTTAGTCCTGAAAATGTCCTGGATAAAACACCACATTGCTGAACTACTACTGTTTTATCAGTGGCAGCTTTTCTATGTATCTAGCCCTTGTTGTCGTGCCTGTCTCTGCAGCTGGAGTAATGTGCCGGCCAGCTGCTGGTGGTCTGCATTGTCTTTTTTAATCAGGCCATCAGCCTTTCTGTTCTCAGCAGGTGGTCTGACACTGCTGGCAGAGCCACCAAACCACAGGGCAGCAGCAACAGCAGCAGGGAGCCTGTTTATTGCTGGACATGTGTGTGAGTGAGTTGTGTATATGTACATGTGTATTAGAGTGAATAAGAGAGTGTTCACACATTTTCCTCCATCATGCTTCCCAAGTGACCACCACTCTGCACACTTCACAGCTGTTCCAGCTGTGCCCCGTGTTCGGTACTCTAGCCGTAATTGGGTGATTATGCAATTTTCTGACTAAGATCAAACAAATAGATTATGGCATCTTGAAATAAAATATGCCCATTTATGGACCTTATGATGAGTTTATTAAGATGACAACATTCCAATTTGTTGGAATGGGCTGGAGGAGTGAATTAACTGATCTCAGCTGGGAATTGCACACATGCAATGGTCAGGCGTAACATTCTGACCACCTCCTTGTTTCTACGCTCACTGTCCACTTACTGTATAGCTGCACTCTGTAGTTCTACAGTTACAGACTGTAGTCCATCTGTTTCTCTGATACTCTGTTACCCTGTTCTTCAGTGGTCAGGACCCTCATGGACCCTCACAGAGCAGGTACTGTTTGGGTGGTGGATCATTCTCAGCTCTGCAGTAACACTGACGAGGTGGTGGTGTGTTAGTGTGTGTTGTGCTGGTCTGAGTGGATCAGACACAGCAGTGCTGCTGGAGTTTTTAAACACCTCAGTGTCCCTGCTGGACTGAGAATAGGACTGATGAAGGACTAGAGGATGACCAACACAAACTGTGCAGCAGCAGATGAGCTGTCGTCTACAAGGTGGACCGACATGGTAGGAGTGTCTAATAGAGTGGACAGTGAGTGGACACAGTGTTTAAAAACTCCAGCAGCACTGCTGTGTCTGATCCACTCGCACCAGCACAACATGGACAGTGAGCGTAGAAACAAGGTCGTAATGTTATGCCTTATCGGTGTGCAGCACTGTGCAAAAGTCAGAGACCACCCTATTGATTATCCGGTCAAAACACCAGGAACAAGGCAGAAAATATGTATTTAACAGAAAATGACACAGAAGCCTCAACAACTAGGCATCTGACCTCGCTGTGTTTGATGTGTCCAATCATGGCCTTTATTACAGCTTCCATTCCGGTTTTAGTTGCATTTTCTGCTTCTCAGACAGAAACATCAGTTACACATTTAATCTCATCAGCCCATCAGAACTAACTCCACAGCTCAGATGTCCAGTTTCAGTGTTCTAGTCCAGATGTTCTTCTTTGCCTTCTTCCTTCTGTCACTAGCGACTTTGTGACAGCTACACATCCTCTTAGACCCCCAGCACAATGGACAGGAAAATGGACAGGAACAGTTTTGAAGCGTCCTTTTATCAGATGGCGACAGTTTTGGTGGTGTGCTAGGATCCCCCAAGGTTGTTGGGTCCTGTTTTCTCAAATTTTCAATATCTTTTTTTCAGTTGCAGTTTTGGAAGCTTCAGATTTTCCACTTATTTCGACTTTTTCCTTCCTTAGGCCTTTAGGCATGTGTATTGTCTGATATCTAATCTCCTCAGAAATGTGCTGAAAAGTGAGAACCTCGGATGCGTTTTAGCTGCTGTTTCACGCTGAATAGCTAAAGATGTTGCATTCTCTGTGCCTAAGTCAGGGTAAACAGATTGCTGTTGCCCAGGGGAATTGGACCGTTTCAATCGCAGCAGGACATCGTTTCATTGTGAATGCAGTGTTTGGGCAGAATTGGTAAACACGGGCTGTGGTGGATTGGCGCTCGTCAACCAAAGTCTCAGCATCTCTGTTGTAGAGCCACCGTAACGAAGCTGAAGCGTGCCTGCTGATATAACGGTGAGCGCACTGCAGTGAGGTCAATAGAAATGGCATCGTGATGTGGTCAGTTTGAAGGAAGGAGGTGCTTTATAGCATAAAACTCGAACTGGAAACCGAACGTCGTCTATCAAATTCAGTGTTAATCGACTCTGACGATCTTAATTAACCTTGACAGCTGGCATTTTATAAAGGATCCAGATCCAGAGGTGGTTTTTCACGTGGGTGTTTGAGTACTGATGTGGATATTTATACTAAATTAAATCCCTGTTAATTGAATCATCTTTGACTTTTTTGTTGCTTGGCAAGTCTACAGTTAACAAACTACACTGCTAAAGAATTCACTGTGAATATTATAGATAATCAATCAAATTATTCATTGAAGTTTATATTGTTTACACCTTTTATCATGTTGTTTTGTTATTGTTTATTGTTTATTTTTAGGATCCCCATTAGCTGCTATTGTGATAGCCGCTATTCTTCCATGGACAGTGAGCGTAGAAACGAGGAGGTGGTCATTACGTTATGCCTGATTGGTGTATATATACCGTGATATACACCATGCAGCCTCTCCTGGCTTAGTGCTTTAATGTTAACTCGGTTTTCCATCTGTGACTATCTTTAGTCTGTTCAGCACCCAAATAAGGAACCATGCGCAGCGCCAATTTAACATGGTCATTTCTGGTTTTACGGATGCCGCTGCTTAAGCCTGGAGCCAGAGATGTTCACAGTAGCATTAAAGACCACGGTAAAGGCAGTAAATGCTTCGAGCATGTTTGGTCAATGCTGAAATGCTGTGTCGTGGGCCACTGCTCAAATCCTTCCATTGCTCTCTTCAGTATCCCACCTGATCCGGCCTTATCCGTGGAGATAAATATAGTGAAAATATGTCACTGTAACTCAAATGAGCTGCCCACGGGATGAAATGTGCCGTGGCGAAACCGACAACTCCCATTTTCATCAGAAACGTATCTCCCCTACATGTCGAGAAAGCAAGAAATCCCGTCTTGATCTCAGGGACCGTTTCCCCCCCTCGGTGCTTATCTGAGGGGCTGCGCGCTCTGCGGCTCGTAACCGAAGCGAAAGCGCAAGCTCACCCAGCATCCTGCTCCCCGACACCCAGCTGTCACATCAGGTTTGTGCACAGACTCAGTACATGAATTTTCACCATGCTGTAGACGTATTGCATTACAGGTTGCATCACTCCGGAGCGAGCCTGGGGCCGCCTGCGTGAGTCACTGTGGGAGAGACTCTGCTGTTGTTTTTACAGGTCACATACCATGTAGTTACAGTAACATGAAGCCAAGCTCTGAACAATAGCTCCACTATAGCTGTCGAACAGCTCTCCATGCACTGTATCACAGCGTTAATATGCATGTACAGTGAACCTCTTAAACCCTAAGGGTCTGGATGTGGACCTACACTTCAGTTCAGCTCGATTGCTGCATCATTTGCAAATTAGTTTCACAGTAGTTACCGAATCCTCAAAGGGATTAGTCGATATACTGTAAGCATAGAGTTCAAGAGAAATGTTTCTAGAGGAACTGGGTTACATTCTGTACATTTTTCCCCCAAAGAAATCCAAAGTATTACCAGTATTTACCACACTATTTAGGGAATACGCAGCCGTTTGGGATTTGACGCGACTTCTGACTGAAACATGAACGTTTGAAGTGTGAAATCCTTTCACGTGACATTTTTTAGTCGTTTATACTGCCGTTTCACAGTGAATCATACCGTAAGTGCTTTAATTCAAGCCTGTGATATTATTGATGTTAGTATTTTTTAGGCTGGTAGCTCGTTTAGCCTGTTGGATTAGCTGACCAGCCTGGTTCTAGTTAAGAACGTAAGGCTCCAGCCCCAAACGGGTTCTTACATCATCAATATACTCGGCGATCAACGGTTATTCCGAGTCTTAGATTATTCCATTAACGACAGAAGCACAGTAATACACAGTTCACTTGGTCTGAGGCGGTGCATATATCTTGGATTTTGCAATATTTTGTTTATTATGCTGTGAATGGATTAGACTCACTCTTATGTTGTAGGCTCGTCTCAACGAACGTCACCTAAGGTACGTTCATATCAGTACTCCAGTCTGGAGCTTTTGTCTGGCAGGGCATATCAGGTGAGATGCATTAGAGTGACCAAATTAATCCATGCAGAAACCTTATCCAACACTTCACTGTAAAAGACTGTCCTTCAGCAGTAGGATTGAAAATAGCTTACTGAGTCACATTGGAGACTGAGCTCTGATCCTCTCCTCTTCGGCTGCTGCAGCCCCTACCTGCTCAGGCTGCTAGGAAAACAACACTTCTTTCTAGAGTAGTAATGCTGACACTGTAATGCTGACACACAGTCGAGGCCTGCCTGAGGAGGCTCTCACTTTTATCCCCTCTGAGATTTCTAAATCCAGCCTGGTACCTGTAACAAACCACCTGCCGTGCGTACATAAGCATTTCTTCTTAAGAAGCCCAAAATGCGTATGTTTATCTTTTACAGTGTGGCCTGCTACCGCTGAGCTCAGTGTATTCCCAGCGCACTTCTCTGGTCCAGCTCTTTTCTCCAAGGGTAAAATAATCTCCATTCTTAACTAGTGGGACTGTGTCACAAAACAAAGGTCGCCTTGTTTCAGCGCATGCAGTCGGGTCATAAGTGGAGGTTGGTAAGCTTACACTGTCTGAACGTCTCTGTCGGCCTCTGCAGCCTTGTGTGCTTCATATCTACGCCATTTAAAAGGCAGCGAAAGCTTATTATTTTCAATTAACAGCGCCCGCACACCGGATCATTCCAGCTGCGCGACTTCAGACGGATTCCGTCGGAGTGAAACATTCAGCCAGATTGATGGCAGCGCTGAAATATTTCATGGATCCGGTGTTATTCTCTCTCTTCAAATGAAATGATAGAATAGTCAGCCAGGCAAGACATATTTGATGACTAAAGTTTGTTTCAGAAGCTTTATACTGGAGCTATGTGGCTAATGTAGTGGTTATTGTACGCTTTTACACCAGCCAGGCAAAACATTCTGACCACCTCCTCGTTTCTGCGCTCGCTGTCCACTTTATCAGCTCCACTGACCGTATAGCTGCACTCTGTAGTTCTACAGTTACAGACTGAAGTCCATCTGTTTCTCTGATACACTGTTACCCTGTTCTTCAGTGGTCAGGACCCCCATGGACCCTCACAGAGCAGGTACTATTTGGGTGGTGGATCATTCTCAGCACTGCAGTAACACTGACATGGTGGTGGTGTGGTGGTGTGTTAGTGTGTTGTGCTGGTGTGATCCACTCGTACCAGCACAACACATATGATGTGGTCATAGTGTTATGCTTGATCTGTGTACAGGGTGAGTCAAACGTCACAGGACACCGTTTTATTTTATTTTATTTTTTTATGCTGTCACATGCCTCCACGACGCGGTGCTGAAGGTGGTGTTTGTTGCGGATTTTCTCAGCATGCACAATCAGTTTGAGATGATCCCGGAGATAAAAGTCCATCCATCCATCCAACTGCGGTCACGTTTTGCTGAGTCGGCAGGGTCTGTATTCTGTTTCCATGCTGCAGATACTAAATACACAGCGAGAACTTTGAGATGGCTGTTTTATTGGGCTTCTTTTAGACTTGTCCTGCTTAAAAAGTGAATTAAATGAGAAGGGAGTGTATCTACCCAACTCCAGAGGCGTGCCAAATAACAATACAGACCTACTGACTGGGTGGATCCATAAGGCCTCCCAAACAGTCTGTGGAGTAATGAAGTGGGTTTGCTAATGTCAACCGCCTCTTTCATTCACTGGCTTGTTTCTTAACGGGGGCGTTTCAGTGCCTGTTCTTTTGAGTAATTCAGGTTTTTAAAGTCACTCGAAGCTCATGTAGACAAATGGACATTTCACTTAGCCACTGGCACCTTTAACCAGAGCTTTGATTTACCGGCGCGTTTCACTCGGTTTTGGCCTTTTTCCCCTAAAACGCTGCCGTGTTCCTTTTAGCAGACACTGCAATGACAGTATTACTCTACTGTACTATATCAAACCCCACAGAAGCCCACAGAAGATCACACGTGGCTTGAGGTTAGCGCTGGAGGTGCAGTCAGTCTGAGGTCTTTCAGAGGAACAGACTAAGGCTAATTGTAGCACTTCAGCTAGTGCTACGAGCCCAGACGCCGGTTTAGCTAGAAAGCAGGGGTTTCTGAGGAGTTAGCTGATGCCAAGCACAAGTCAGCTTCATGATGCTGAAAGATTTATTCCATTAAATCTTCACGAGTGTAAAATGAGCGTGAGCTTGATGTCCGTTGCCACTCTCGCTGTGATGCTTCCCCTGTGCTGATTGGCTAGAGCTGCATCCAAACATTTGAATGAAATTCATGAAATTTCATTTTCTATCTACGTTCCTTGATTTTGCTCCGAACGGAAGCCGTGTGGATTAGGGGTGCGATGAATTTTGGGCTTAGTCGACTAAAATCGACGTCCAAATGAGTTGGCAGCTAATTCAACAGTCGGGTAGCTGGTGACATCATCACGCGTGTTTCTCTAGGAATGTTTTGCCGTTACTACTTACAAAAAAATGCGATGGCAGCCTCAAGATTGGGGCAGTCGTAGGCTGGAGGTTAGGGACTCAGCTCGGTCGTCGGTTCGATCCCCAGAGCCGACAGTACGTGACTGGAGTGTCCTTGAGCAAGACACCTAACCCCCAGCTGCTCCCTGGGCACTGGGGATAGGGCTGCCCACCACTCTGGGCAAGTGTGCTCACTGCCCCCTAGTGTGTGTATGTGGTGTTTCACTGCACTGATGGGTTAAATGTGGAGGTGAAATTTCCCTGTTGTGGGACTAATAAGGGTCACTTAATCTTAATCTTAATCTTAATCTAATCTAATCTATAAGAGCAAAAACCTCCACAGTGTGGCAGCATTTCACGCTAAACTAAAGACAAAAGACAGTCTGTAAAGATGTCCTGAGAGCACATCCTCCGTATTGGAGCACCCGGAGAGGAAAGTCATCTCAGCGGATGAAGAAGATTCATCTCGGGAAGTTAGCTGTGCTGCCGAGCTGATGTTAGACTCGTTTTACTCTATTTCGACGTTCTCTGGAATTGTTAATGCAGTTAAAACAAAGAAGCGAGTAACTTTTATTCACAGCGACTCCAGTTTTAAACGTTGTGTTGACGTCGAGGCCACCGGTGCGCTTGAACTCGACGGACACAGGAGAACATTTGCGAACGGTTTTCTGTTCTCCGCAAACATTTGCCTCCACTCGCAAACAGCCCAGGAGGTGCTTCTCTGTGACCATACAGGGCAGCTGGATGAAGGAATACGGCTAAAATGAAATGTTTACACAAAGTTGTTCAAATTTAACTGTTCATAGAGACGCAACTTTCCCCTCCGCTCCATCAGAGCACGTCTTCCCTGCGGTGGGAAATATCTGCCCTCACGCAAGAGCATGAAGAGATGCAACGGAGTAGCCAAACAGCAGACCGCACTGTTTAAATGTAAAACTTCAATTTACACTTATTTATTTACTTGGGTAAAGAAAAAAGTTTTTTTTATTTTTACTTTTAATTTTATTGTTACTTTGCACGTCCTTGGTTTTCATATTTGACAGGAAAAAGATCTTTGACCTGTATTTACCTTTTTTCTAGTAGCAGGAAAGTTCATTAAAACAATGGACTGTTTTATATTTATTGATCTCCACTTTTTATTGGTCCTCATTTTTACTAATCAAACACCTAAAACAACACCTAAAAGCTGACAGATACAGAAGAGCTATTTATTAATTAAGCGATTCATAATTGTTTTTTCTTCAATATTCAAAAGATTGTTCCTCTTTCAAATTCGTCCAAGACTAGACAAAATCAAGGAATGGTAGGAAAGGAAGGGAAGTGCAATCGGACATCACGTTCCCAAGCCCTGTTCGCTCCCAGCTCGCTCGCTGGCCTTGCTCAGCTCCTCTAGTTTTCAGCTCAGAGGCGTAAAAGCTCTGCGATGGTGTAAAATATGTCATATGTGCTTCAGTTAACACTCACAAGCTCTTCAGCGCCTTGTTTCGCTCCGCCGAGTGTTACCGGACAAATTTAGTGCTCCTTTTCCGTTGGCTTCATCAGCAGGGGTCTGACGTCACTCTGTTTTTTCTCCTCCTGCAATCAAACCTGAGTATTTGCGCTCGCTGAGAAACAGGAACTTGAGTTCCGTAGATTATAGACAAAGAGAAGTCAGGCAAAACATCTGTGCTGGAAGTCTGTCATTACACGTGACATTATAAAACCTCCAAGCGGTGCAAATTATAGATGTGCTGCGTACAGAAATGTGACAGTAATGCTGAGCAGTGGTGAGGATGCAAGACGGCTCAGATATGCAAATCTGCGTTTTCTAGTTCAGCTTTTAGACACTGTGCTGCTCTTGGTTTCCTTGGCAAACTAAAGACATGCTGGTGGAAAGTCTGTGATGTGCTCTGTCGTGTGGCAGATAGACTGGGATAAAGGCAGCGCTGTGCAGACTGTTGGGTTGTGATGTCAGAAGCGCTGAGGTACGTACTTGGCCAGACAGCGAAGCTGGTGTCAAGACCACGCGCACACATCTTCTAAGCCGCTTCTCCTTCTGGGCATGCTGGACCCGATCCCAGCTGTCGTCGGACGGAAGGCAGGATACACCCTGGACAGGTCGCCAGTCCATCACGCGGCAGACAGACAGATAGACAGACAGACAGACACATTCACTCACACCCATTTTCAAGACCATAATTCTGTAATGAGAACTTGCGGCGGCTGTGAGAACGCTTGAATAAAGATCAAATATAATTTGCTCAAGCGGGCTGTACTAATAATTTTGCTTCAAATCGATTTGGCTCAGGATTATGCCTGAGCATGACTTATTAGTCATGTCTGCAGAGAAATCCACATTTACAAAATTATCGTTCGCAATACAAACGGTTCCTCACAAGGGCCTGAAGATCATTCCAGAGACCAATATCATGAGAAGACTGCAGGTTGACTGGATGGTGTAATGGAGTAAATGAAAATTAGAGACGGTATCATCAGATGTCGCACGAATTTCTTAGTCTGGCTGGACATTGTTGGTTAGTGGACAATACAATTCTCAGCTGTTCCACAGTGTAACTGACTGAGTGGAGCACTCCAGCAATCTTGCTATGCACCACACTCTAGCACGGCAATGTGCTGGCAGTGATCACCAAACCAAGTGCTGTTGTGTCAGTTCCAGTGGTGGTAGAGGGGGTGAATAAACTGCAGCAACAGATGAACTAGAATCAGTAACTGTTAGGGGTGGGAATCTCTCGGCACCTCACGATCCGATTACGATTCAGAGGCTGCGATGCGATTATAAAACGATTATCGGTGCATCTTTTTTCTATACAGGACCTCTTTTTTCTCACGGTCTGAGGACTCGGTACTTTAAAGCAAAGTATTTGTGATGCTCCATAATGAATTCACTTCCATATCTTGTATTAATAAATCAGTGGAAGTGATGTGGCTGAACTGGAAGGTCCTCATTCACTGCTCTTGTTTGGAGCACGTGAGACGCAGCTGCCGCTCATCTGTGATTAAAGGCAGTTACGGTGAAATAAGATCCTGTGGTGATGGACGTCCACGCCGCACGTTACAGCCGCCCAGCCCGTTTCATTCAGTGATTCCCTAACTTGGGCTTTGGTCTCATTGTAGAGAGAGGGGCGTGGGGTGTGGGGTGTGGGGTGGGGGCGTCGCTGTGTCAGTAAAATATCATGAATGGACTTACTTGCATTTATAAGCACTGCAGCTGGTTTTCTGGGATGTTAAATCTGCAACGAGAGACTGACAAACACTAAAAAGTTGCGAGGATGAAGCCGCTTCTCTTTTCAATTTTCCTGTTCCGCCTTAAATGGTGCCGCATTTACATTCTGGTGCCTCAGGAAGAATTTAAGGTGGAACGGGAAAGTTCCACCTTAAGCTGGCGAATGAGAAGTGACTTCAGCCTCGTAAAAACAGTTTTAACGCTGTAAAACAACATTTTACAAGATACTGTTCTAATTTTAAGTAAAGATTTCCTGCTAGAGATGCGAGAAAAGCAGCTAAAGCTAAAGCTTAAAGCAGAGCAAGGTAAACCTGCGTTTTTGTTGATATATATTTATATATAGCACACATTAAGACACACTGGGCATTAAATGTTGCAGCTGCCAAGGTGGTTTGACTTTTGATGAAAGGACAAATTGAGTCTTCTTAACATTTGGGTTGTGACTCCTGACCCAACCTGGCTTTACCGCAGAGCCGGTCGGATTTCTCGCTCATCCAGTTGTGTTGTTGTTATGTGCCGCCACGGACTGTCCAGATGCTGCACTTCCGCACTTCTGAGTTCCACCTTTTTGTGTTCCGTCAACATTCCATTATAAATTAAATATTTACAAAATCGATTTTTGGCTTTTGTGAATCAATTCAGAATCGTCCACATCTGCATCACGATGTGTCCAAGAATCAACACCCCCCCCCCCCCACCCCACCCCACCCCTAGTAACTATATACTGTAAACCTACAGCGCTGTGGTTCAGAGCCCACCCTTCACTTATCTAATCTCCAGTCAGAGCAGCCAACACACTAGTTGTCGATACCACAGCTAAAATATTCTCTTAAATATATTTTCCGCTTTTTTCCGGACGCTAAGAAGTGAGTAGCTTGTATTTATTGACTAAACACTGAAGGGTGATCTGCCCTTAGGGTTTCATCTGCTCTGCCCACTGCCCGCCAGCCTTCTGGACCGGTTTGACCTCCACGGAACTTCTGCTGTACCACACTGTACAATGCTCACCTCCATGAACCGACCCTCCTGACGATACTGCTGCATTTTTAATCATAGACATCGCTGTTCCTGCTTTTCCTGTTTTCTGTACCTGTTCTCTGCTGTTATTGTTTGCTGTCCGGTGTGGACCGGAGGAGGATGGCCTCCTCGTTTGAGTCTTGGTGTTTTTTTTCTTGCCACTGGTGACGCTCATGGGGCTCGGACTCGTATTTATCTGTAAAGCTGCTTTATTTATACAACACTTTTCATGCCAGTGGCAGCACAAAGTGCTTTACAGACGAGTGATGACGCTTAACAGTAATAAAAGAAACTATTAGTACTAATGTAAAACCATAAAAATAGACATCACATTAAAGAGATGAATACCAAGGCATGTAGAGTTTTATTAAACGCATAAAGTACAGAAATACATTTTTAAAAGTTTCGTAAAATTGAGCACTGAGCTTGACCGTCTAAGAGACGGTGGAGTTGTACTTATTACAAGACCAACTGTGAAAGAGTCAGGAGGGACTATTCCTTTGGAACTTAGAGGTCATCTGGACAGTTTACAGAGAGAAAACAGACTCCATCTGCCCTTAAATGCTGCCTCACCGCAGGGGAGAGACGTGTCAGCGGTGGGTGGTCTCTGATGCTGAGTGCACACATATTTCATATCGTGAAGGTCGAGTGTCGAATGGGCTGACGTCCTGCAGTGTTCATAGGATAACATAAAAAGAGGAAACTAATTGTTTTCATTGATATTTAGCTGCAATCGCAACTGTTTTAACCTTTAAGCTGTATGAATCTGGGGCCTATAGGGGGTGGGTTTAGCTGGAGCCAATCCCAGCAGTCATTGGGTGGAAGGCTGGACACACCCTGGACAGGTCACCAGTCCATCGCAGGGCAGACAGCCAGACAGACAGACACATTATCTCACACCAAGGGGCAATTTACCATGTCCAGCTGGCCTGACTACATGTCTTTGGACTGTGGGAGGAAACCGGAGAACCTGGAGGAACCCACACAGACGGGGAGAACATGCAAACTCCACACAGAGAGGATCCTGGTCGCCCGGCCGGGGAATCGAACCCAGGCGCTTCTCGCTGTGAGGTGACAGCGCCACCCACCACACCACCTCAACTACTATAAAACAACTATTCTACCGGATTTTTTATTCTAACATCATCTTCAATCCTGCTTGGAGTCTATGAGGCTAGTTTTTCTGTGTGTAGTTGTTAATATTTAAATCTACATTGTGTAAGTTATTAATCAGTGGTGGACGAAGTACACAAACCATGTACTTGAGTTAAAGTCGAGACCCCCAAGGTAAATATTCCTCCAGTAAAAGTAGAAGTTCCTCCCTTTAGACCTCCACTTGAGTAAAAGTACTAAAGTATTTCCCTTCAAATGTACTTAAGTATAAAGTAAAAGTACTAAAAGAGTAATTCTGGCTCTGATGTCCTGTTATCATTTTTATAACCAGACTGGCTTCATGAACTCATTTCAGGTGAAAGTCCTCCAGCGTCTCTCTTGGTAAACCAGTCTTTTAATAGAACGTCATTAATTAGTGATGCTGACGTCTATTAAAATGATCAGAAGCACAAAACACTGAAGGTAAACAGTTTCCATCAGGGAGAACCGAGTGGCTCTGAAATCACTTTTTACACACAAGCAAAGTTTCAGTTTCAGATTTATTTACAACTTAGTTCCAAGTTTAAGTTGAATAAAAACTGGCTTTAAACTCAGGATCACAGATGAGCTCCTTTACTATGTTGATCTGTAGGCGTCTGTTCATAAACATAAACCAGCCCAAACTCATTTACTATAAAATGACATGGTGTTTGTAGAAATTCAGAAAAAAGCCGCGTCAGTCTCGACTGCATATGTGGACATATTTCTATATTGAGCTCTATTTACACAAAGTTAGGTTAGTTCATCATTTATGTTGAACAGACTCTCCCAAAGTTTTACGCTGCTGCGCTGACGTTGAACCGCGTGCTGCACTGGGTCGGTATGACCAACAGGTCAAAACCAGCTCTAAACAAAGTGACCGCTGGGCCCTGATTGGTGCTCTGGCTTTGCGCTTCTTTCGTTTTGACATGTTACGTTTTTATACACACAGAAACCAAAAGGAACGACAGATTTCTCAAAATGTAGGAGGAAAAAGTCGGATATTAGACTCTGAAATGTAGTGGAGTGAAAGGAAAAAGTCGCCCAGAACGGAGAAACTTCAGAACAGATACACCAAAAATACTAAAGTACAGAAACCAATTACATTTACTCAGGTACTCAGTTACTCAGTTACTCAGTTACTGACCACCACTTTTTGCCATTAGATTACCAGCTGGGTTTCTCACTTTTTCAGCTCCCTTTGAGACAAAGTTTGTGCTTCATCACAATGAGCGAGTCATCAAACTGCTCAATGGACCCACCTCTGACCGGTCAACGTGCCCACAGCGCTCTGTAGAGGATTTGTGGCTTATTGGCTTAACAGCTGAGTTTATATCTAAGCACGCTTGATTCTGATGCAGCAGGTGTACGTCTGCGATGGTGACATTAATTGCTGCTTTTCACAGTAACTTTCTTCCAGAGATAGACAGAATGTTCTTTCCTGCTGCCGCTGCTGCTACAGCAGAAATCTTGCATTTAGACATTAGATTTTCTGCAGAAGGAACAATAAGATTACCTCTTATCAGATTTAGCATTTTCTCTCAAGTGCTTAACGGAGCAAATCTCATTGTGTTGAGGACGGCGTGACAGAGGCAGACAGAATAGAGTATATGGAGGTTTGTTGAGGCTAAGCCTGTCCAGGCTTTGTGTTCTCAGGTATACAGGTGAGGAATGTGTGCTGCATCTTCTCTGGTATGTGGAGTAAAGCTTTTCATAGCGATGACCTCAGGGCAATGGCTCACTGTCTCCTGTCAGGATCTGTCAGCAAAGCCTGTGCCTGCATGAACTCTGCTGGAAATGTGAAGCCATACGGAGTGCCTGTGTCAGTGTATGGAAAAGAAAACACGGACTGAAGTCCTGCATATCGTTGCTGTTGGAAGAAAACCTTGTATCTCCATTTTTGCCATTTTTCACTTTTTGGCATAATTTGAAAGTGTCTGTTACTCTTTACATTATTTGTAAATTTGATGATGAACGACCTAAAAGAAATGACCCAAAATGACATGGGAAAAATTCTGGTTCCATTGACTTCCATTGAAAGTAAGGTAAATTTTTCCTTCTCCTGTAAAGTTACTATTTTGGAGATACAAGGTTTTCTTCCGACAGCAGCGTTTTGGTTATTCCAGTTACTATGGTTACGCTGGGAGAAAGCACTGATACTTAGGCCCAACCCCATTTCTTCTTTTTACCCCTACCCCCTGTTTTCGAGTGTCAGTGGTTGAAATCTTGCCCTATGAAATACGGCAACCTTCAAATAAAAGAGCATCACTTCATTATCAGCTACTAGCGCCGCTCTGTAGGCGACCCTGCCCGTCTGCAGTGACAGCAGAGGAGGGGAAAGTTCAGCTCCTCACTGCTGGGTTTTAGTTACATTTAGGGGTCATACGCCTTCAAAGAGGGGGGCAGTTATTTATCATCACCCCCCCTAATTCTTCAGTGATGTGAAGCTGAAGTCAGATATTCTCCAGATTCTGGTTTGAATTTTCCCGTTCCACCTTAAATGGTGCAGCAGTTACAGCCTGGCACTTCAGGTGTCAGAACTGCTGGACTATTTAAGGTGGAATGGGAAAGTTAGCTAGTTAGGTACCGAGATGTTAGTGTACGATTAGTGATTTTTTATGCTTGTTATGGAGAAAAACGACCAAAATACACTGAAGCGACACTAAACTGAGATAAAACGTGGATATCGTAACTTTCTAATGGTGACAATTCTATAAAATGTGAAATGGTGAGGGGTGAAATGGGACAGGCCTAAGTCAGCGTTTCACCCACCTTTTATTGATCATGCTTTGATTGCTGCAGTTAACTTAAAAGAAAGCTCTGAGTCAAGGCC